>NW_026126285.1:0-78741 GCF_943737965.1 Phodopus roborovskii
AATGGGAGTTAATCACGTGGCATTATTTAATTATCTAAGTACTACTTCCTTGACAATCACTGGAGTTTGGTTCCATCTTATGACAGTTAAGTATGGAGGATTATACAATAATTGACTTATTTGATTGCTAAGTAATGATAGTGTCATCCGTCTTTTAGCTGCTGTGGGATTGACACGGCAGGAGATCAGTACCAGAAGCAGTGCCCAGAGAATGGGTGACACGGCCTTATACAGTGATTACTGATATACTGAAATAGTAGATTTTTAACAATCGAATGATTACACTATTGATAATACTGTACTGGTTCGCATCATCAGTTTCTGAGAGGTTGAAACAGAACTGGCCCATGGAGGACACAGTGACCAGCGATTTTCAAAATGGAATAACTGAATAATCTCCTGATCAGGGAATCTCATCTAATGAACTCTGTCGGGCTGATAACATGACACACCACCAACAATAAATAACTCTAAATAACCATATTAGAAAGCAGGGTACAGTGCTTAATAGAGAACTATCAATTGAGGAATCCAAAATGACTTAAAGAATAATAAGACAGTGCTCACAATCCTTAGTCATCAGCCAAATGCAAATCTAAACAACTCTGAGAAACCATGGGATCAAGCTCCTCTAAATGTAAGAGGATGAAGAGGAGTTTATTTTCTTTTCAATAAAGAGAAAAGTGGTGATTAATAGTATTGTTTCCATTCTAGAAATTAGAAAATTGATGCATAGAAAACAGGTTTAAAATACTCATCATTGTACTTGAAATGGCTCAATGAGGCTTTCTTTTCATGCTCATGTCACTATAGGCATGTTGTACCTTGAGAGATGGTAAATATGTATAACTACAAAGAAAGAGCTCTGCTTTGTTTTTGTGAGAAACTCAGTGAGGCTGTAAGTTTAGTTCATTGGTGAGTATACTCTTTTTAGCATGGGCGAGGGCACTAGAATGTGACAGAATGTTGGTCCATAAATGTTGCCTGGCAACCCTGCTTGCATTCTGTATCCCGGTATCATGGGCCAAGGACCAGAGAGCAGCTTAGAGAAAGTGTTATCATGGGACATTACAGTCTCCCGAGATAACTACCTCCTAAAACTTTTAATGACAGCATTTGATTCGCCTAAACAAGTCATAACTAAATCTCTTGAAGTTTGCCTACAGCTTTTACTGGTTACCTAATTCAAATTAACCTAATTATCAGACAACATAGTCTTTGGAGAAACAGTGCAAAGGCTTCTGTTTATGAATGCTCTCTCTCCTAAGAAGTAAAACTATGGAAAAAAGATAATAATGCTCATAATTACTCATCAAAATGTGAGTTTTCCTTGTTTACTTCCTTGAGGAAGGTGACAATCCATTTGTTAGAAGAGACTTAGAGATTATTGTAATCTAGTCAATCAGTTTTGAGTCAGCCGTCCAACATTAAATATTTGATATCTTCTAAAAACCCTGCATATGCAATGTCATGTCCACATTTACACATTTTACTACTAAACTCTGTAATCACATTAGGGATGAACTTGGGACTTTCACACAATAATGTTGGAGCCTAGTGAGAAGAAAATTGTGTCAAGTGCGGCAGAGCATTTCATCCTCAGATCGTTTCATATATTAGTTATGAAAATAGGCCTATAGATAATCCATGATCAGTGGATTATGGTTCCACGTTGTGGGAGTCAAGTTTTTTAGACCATCTACATATTATGTAAGTAAAATATTTAAATTAATCAGGATGGCAATATTCACGAGTCTGGTTTGGAGCCATGTTAATGAAGTGGATGAAGTTACATCAACTCTTTATTTGATTATTTGGTTAGGTGAAACAATGATTATATCATCCATGATATCTGGAGTATGGTGCCACAGATAATCTCATTACATAATTAAATTATTTAAATTGACAGTTCTTGTTTAGACCCAAGATAATGTAAAGATTTTTATAATTATGTAAATCTATAATCCTCTATTCCATGAAGAGTCTTGTAAAGCTCCCCTCTTGGGGAGCTCATATGCAATATCATCACATTTTATGATTAATTGTTTCAATTGATGATGATGACATCCTTCATGACTGGAGTCTTGTCATTCTGACTTGTCAGTAACATGCTATATCCCCTTTTTTATTGTGACCGTTAGGATTACTGACTTATTTAATTCTTTAAATTATGTAAAACGACAGACAGTGCTATCACCGATTACGGTAGGGTGCAAATATCTATCAGGGACAAGGTTAGGCAAGTTGTAGACACGGGAAGAGCATTTTCTGAATGATCTATGCATCTCCCAGAGTACGAGGGATGCAGGATGATTGAGTCCAGAACATTCCATGGTGCCCCCCGAGAAGTATAAGTACTTCACCAAGGCAGGCAGAGTCGTCTGGGTGTTTGACTCCCTGCTCTTCCTCCACATCTCCAAATTGGTTGTAATCTACAATGAGAAGAAATAGTGGCACAAGGAGGTTGGCTCCATCACCGAGACCTCGCAGAAATTATGACAACCCAGAGCACGGATGAACTGATCTCTGTCAGCTTTGCGGTGATGCCCGTGCTTCAGCCATCTTTTGAGCTGATGTCAACATTTTAGCTATTACTCCTACACCAGGTATGGGCCCATCATCTCAGGTCCCACCACACCACAACTGAGATTCAGGTTCTGGTGATGATGTAGGCCAGCAGATTTCATCAGGAAAGGAATTATGATTATATGATTATTGACTTATGGAATTTTAAAAATCCACAATGGCAGCATACAATATCATGTCTGCCATGTCTGCCCAGGAATTGATGATACAAAAAAAATTCAACCACTTACATATTTAAAGATGTGATTCTTCAATTGTTTCATTATATAAACTGTGAACCCTGAAGTTTGGCACTACCTTGTGTCATTCCATTGTGCCAGACTATCTAAATATCTGATTATTTCATTTCTCAAATCTGTCTTTTTCTACTCCAGGAAGAGTGGAGTCTGGATCCACCTTGTTGGTGTTAATTGCCTTCTGTGATTTCATTCATTCATTCATTCATTTATTTATTTATTTATTTAAATCAATGGTGATATTTTGTTATCTCTCTAGGGTTGCATTATGAGAAATTATCTCACTATTCATTTATTTTTTTGTTCAAATCTGTGATAAAAACTCAACGATCTCTTCAGTTTTGAGCAATCTCATAGGAGTCACATATAAAACACCATCCACTTGTTTCATTTTTGTTCATTTAATTATGAAAATCTGTCATTATTTATTCAGTAATCACTGGAGTTTTGAGCCTCCTTATGGGAGTCAGTCATGCCAGACTGTCACAACATCTAATACTACACTTACTTATTTAACTGCAAAATTAGGAAATTAAATAATAATAATTCATTATTTAATTAATTTATTTAAAATAAGGTGATGTTATGGACCATAAGTCCCTTTAAAATTCAGATTTTGGGAGTTGATGATGTAACATAATATAATAACTTGAATATTTAGCTACTGAAATAGATCATTACATCAGCCATACGTTCACAAGTTTGGTGCCATCTTGTCAGAGTTAGTATAAAGTGCCAACTAATTAATTATCAATTTAAGTTTTTAGAGTAAATAAATATTGCAGGAGGAGAACGGTCTAACTTCTGCATGTGGGATTTAAGTATGCACCACCGTGTCTTTAATCAATTATTTTTTCATTACATATTAATTATTTAAGTCGATAAAGATGTTGTCTTTCATGATTCGACTCTGGCCATTCTTTCTTGGGAGTTAATCCTGTGGCATTATTTAATTATGTAAATATTACCTCTTTGACAATCACTGGAGTTTGGTTGCATCTTATGAAAGTGAAGCATGCAGGACTATTCAATTATTTCCTTATTTCACTACGTGACTAATGATTTTGTCATCCATTATGGTTTTGGCTGCTATGCGATTGACAAAGAAAGAGATTGGTCCCAGACACAGTGCCCAGAGAATGAGGGACACTGGGTGATTACTAATTATGTAATAATAGATTTTTAACGATCAAATGATTAAACAATATTTTAAATAAAACTGTATTATTTCTGCATCATCAGTTTCAGAGACTTTGTGACAAAACTGACCCATGAAGGACACAGTCAACGATTTTACAAATTGAATAATTTAACAATCTCAGGATCAGACAATCTTATCTAATGACCTCTGTCAGGCTGATAGACTGACACAACACCAACTCGAAATTACTCTACATAATCATATTAGAAATATGATACAAGTCTCAATAGAGAATTATCAATTGAGAAATCAAAAGTAACTGAAAGAAACATAAGACAGTGCTCAACAGGCTTAGTCATCAGCCAAATGCAAATCAAAACAACTCTGATAAACCATGTGATCAAGCTGCTCTTAAAGTATGAGAGTAATGAGAATTTATGTTTTTTTTTTTTCAGTAAATAGAAAAGGTTTATGGTAGAGGCAATGAATGGCACTGTTTCTATTCTGCAAATGAGAAAATTAATGCATAGAAAATAGGTTCAAACTCATCAATGTACTTGATTTGTCTAATGATGCTTTCGTTTTCATGCTTAAATCACTATAGTCATGATGTAGCTTGAGAGACTGGTAAATAGGTATAACTCAGAAAAAGTGTCCTGCTTGGATTTTGAGAAAATCAGTGAAGTTGTAAGTTTAGTCCATCTGTGGGTATGCTATTTTAGCATGTGGGAGTTGCACTAGAATGTGACAGAATGTTGGTTCATGAATATTGTTTGGCAACCCTGCTTGCATTCTATATCCTGGTATCATGGGCCAAAGACCACAGAGCAGCTTCGATCAAGTATTATCAAAGACATTACAATCTCCCAAGACAACTATCTCCTAAAATGGTAAACACAGCATATGATTCGCCTCACCAAGTCACAACCAAGTCTCTGGAAGTTTGCCTACAGCTTTTACAGGTTACCAAATTCAAGATTACCTAATATCAGAGAACATAATCTGTGGAGAAACAGTTCAAAGACGTCTGTTTATGAATGCTCTCTCTCTCTCCTAAGAAGTAAAACTATGGATTAAAAGATAATAAGACTCACAATTATTCATCAAAAGTTGAGTTTTCCATTGTTTACTTCCTTCAGGAAGGCGGTAATCCATTTGTTAGAGTAGACTGAGGGATAATTGGATTGTAGTCCATCTGTTTTGATGCAACTGTCCAACATTATATATGTGATATCTTCTAAAACCCTGCATATACAATGACATTTCCACATTTACTCATTTTACTACTATACTCTGTGATCACATAAGGGATGGTCCGGGGAACTTTCACACAACAGTGTGGGAGTCAAGTGAGAAAAAAATTGTGTTGAGTATAGCAGAACATTTCATCCTCTGATCTTGTCATAATTTAATTATTAAAATAGGGACTATAGATAATCCATGATCAATGGATTATGGTTCCACGATGTAGAAGGCAATTATGATAGACCATCTTAATATCAATTATGTAGTTAAAATATTTAAATTAATCACGACAGCATCGTTCATGAGCCTGGTTTGGAGCCACCTTAGGGAAGTGGATAATGTTACATGTACTCATTATTTGATTATTTAATTATATAAAACAATTATTATATCATCCATGACACCTGGAATCTGGTGCCACAGATCATCTAATTACATAATTAATGTATTTAAATTGACAATCTGTGTTAATCCCCAAGATAATGTAAATATTTGTATTGTTATGTAAACAACAATCCTCCATTCCATGAAGAGACTTGTGAAGCTCCCTCTTGTGGAGTTAATGTGCAATATCATCACATTTTATGATTCAATGACTCAATTGATGATGATGACATCCTTTATGACTGGAGTCTGTCCATTCTGACTTGCCAGTAAAATGCTACATCACCTCTTTATTGTGACTGTTAGCTATTACTTACTTTTTAATTATTTAAATTATTTAAACGATGGACAATGACATCATCACTTACGATTAGGGTACAAATATCTGTCAGGGACAAGGTTTGGAAGGTTGTAGATATGGACAAAGCAGTTGCTGAATGATCTGTGCTTCACCCAGGGTAATAGGGATGCTTGATAATTAAGTCCAGAAGATTTCAGGGTGCCCTCCTAGAAGTACAAGGACTTCACAAAGGCAGGCCTGATGCTCTGGGTGTTTGACTCCTGATCTTACTCCACATCTTCACATTGGTTGTGATCTACGAATAATAGAAGTATTGGCACCAGGATGTCGGCACCATAACTGAGACCTGGCAAAAGGATGACGACCAGGAACACAAAAGGAATGCTCTCTTTCAGCTCTGCTTATGATGCCCCTGTTGCAGTCATCTTTGTCAGGTGATATCACTATTTTAGCTACTACTGCTACCCCAGGTATGGGCCCACCACAACAGCGATTCAGGCTCTGGTGATGATGTCAGGCCAGCAGAGTTCATCAGGCAAGACAGTTTGATTATCTGATTATTAACTCATGGATTTTTAAAAGTCAGCGATGACAGCACAATTTATCGTTCTAGTATGACTGCCCAGGGAATTGATGATATAAAAAAGTTCAACTGCTTTCATATTCAAAGATGTAATTATTACATTGTTTCAATATATAATCTGTGAACCCTGAAGTTTGGTGCCACCTTGTGTGACTCAAATGTGACAGTCGATGTAACTATCTGATTAGTTCATTACTCGAGTCTTGCTTTTTCTACTCCAGGAAGAGTGGAGTCTGGATCCTCCTTGTTGGTTTTAATTGTCTCCTGTGATTTCATGATTGAGTTATTGATAATTGATAATTCTCTATTCAGACCTGAGGAATAAAAAATGACTGAAAGAAACATAAGACAGTGCTCAAATCCTTTGTCATCAGCCAAATGCAAATCAAAACAACTCTGAAAAACCATGAGATCAAGCTGCTCTAAAGGTAAGAGAATGTAGAGAAGTTTATTTTATTTTCAATAAATAGGAAAGGATTATGGTAGAGGCGATTATTGTAATGGTACTGTTTCCTTTCTGGAAATGAGAAAATTGAAGCATACAAAATAGGCTTAAATACACATCAATGTACTTGAATGGCATAATGGTGCTTTTTTTTCCAAGTTTTTTATCACTATAGGCATGCTGTAGCTTGAGAGACTGGTAAATATGTCTAACTCAATAAATAAATAAATACATAAGAAAGAAAGAATGAAAGAAAGGATGAAAGAAAGAAAGATAGAAAGAAAGAAAGGAAGAAAAAGAGCCCTGCTTTGTTTTTGTGAGAAAATCAGTGAGGCTGTAAGGTTAGTCCATTGCAGGGTATGCTAATTTTAGCATGTGGGAAGTGTAGTGACATAGTCCTTCTGTGGCACTGTCCTCGCCCATTGGGAGGTGGAATCATGGGCAGAAGTGACCTGTTGTAGGAGGTTTGAGAGCCGGGAAAAGCACTCTTGCTTGCGTGACTGGGACAGGTGAGCATCGAGTGGAATTTCCTGGTGTTCATCTGTCTAGGTTGTAAGTTATTTCTTCCTGAATAAACATCTATTCGGCATATTAGTTTATCCTGATCCTTATTTAACCACAATATCTGGTGTCAGAAGCAGGATTAGGATTTTCAGGGGACCTGGGTTTCACTGAGGCGGCAGACGCTGCTCCCCTCCCCTACATTCCCCCAATGGGCAGGGTCCCTTGCCTAACCAGGTGGACTCACCACAGATTTGGGACATTTGCTTCTTCCTTGTTTCAAAGGAGATCTTTGCCGCCAAAGCGGACCTGAGAAGGCACTCACCGCTTCTTATTTTTTGCACACTTCTGCACTGCACTTTGCATTCCAGCTCCACCCACCAATCGGTGTGGTCAGTGCCACAGAAGGACTATCTCACTACAATTCCCCTTTTAGTCTAAGGAAAAGATGTACGCCTAATACAAAACTATATACAAAACAGTGAATAACAATTGTGCTCAAAGAAAAGGAAAATGGAGAAGAAAATGACCTACATATCTAGTTGTAGGGTGAAGGCATAACAGAGTTTACAATAGAGTTGTCCTAAGCTGGAAGACGTAAGTCTAGTACCTAATATATCTAACTAGGAAGAGAGAATAATAGTTGTGATAGTTTAATCTTCAACTTCATCAAGACCTGAGAAGGAAAATAACAATACTAGAATACACCGGAAGTGGGGGTGGACAACTTCCAAAATTTGCAGCAAGGACAGAAATAGCAAGCCAACTGGACAGTCACCCTAGGTCTCACAGCAACGTTGGTACACCCAGTTTTGGCTGAGGCCAAGAGAACTTGACAGACCACAGCAACATCAGGGAGGTAGAATGGCTGTCTTACCCTGACTTGGCAAGGTCCAGCAGTCTTCTATATTTGTCTCCTGCAAGCACATAGGACTGCATGTCCAAATCAGTGGTCAAGGTGGGGGCAATTCTTTGCCCAACAGGCCATTAGCTGAGTTGAGAATGAACTCCAGCAGGAGCAAAAACAGTGTCCAACATATTTTTGGGAAAGTGCACGGTGCTGTCAGGAGCAACAGTGTCTTATGTCAATGGAGTACTAATATTAAAACATTTAAATGCCATGTTCTGCATATCTATGAAGTGGTTGAAGATTAAGCATCTATATCTGACTAATCTCATAGGTACAGGAAACATGAGTGAAGATAATCTGTAATACTCAGGAATTTAGCTAAAAAACTGATTAAAACTTCCCTGAGTAAAGCAGGAAAACATATTTAAACAATAAAACTATACATGTACATACATATAAATCCCTAAAATAGACGTAGAGTAGAAATGTCAAGACAAGAGGTAGAACTATAAAGGGCAGCATGATAAATATCCCAAATTGTATCAATATATTAAACATCTTGAATACAAGAAAAGTATACATACATAGAATATGGTAAAAAATAATGTGAATAAAACATCGTAAGTGGAAAGATTTCACACAATATAACAAAATATAAACTTAATTTTACATAGCTTACCACATATAAGAATACATAACAATGTAAGCTGTAAAATACTATCTCACTCTTACTCAAATTCACTAGAAAATAGGCTAATCTACTTATATCCCATCCAAACCATAACTTTCCCAACCATTCCCTATTCCTGTCTAAAAGATAAACCTGAGTGTAAGCATCACCCAATCCCAAATAACTAAAACCAACCCAAAGACGATGACTATTATCCCAAAATTCAAAGGATAGGGAAAGGGGGCATCGTTATCTTAAGGTTACTTCCTGCTGAACTGGGACGATGATTGGTCCAATGGTTCCTGTAGGAAGAAATTTTTTAGCAACCAAATTTCTCAACAGAACTGGCTGTGACATATGTAGCTAGTCACTGTGTGGCAGAAAGTTCTTGACTGTAGTTGTATTTGAAACTCTGGCCAGGGTGTAATAAAAAGGTGCACCATTTCAGCTAGCTACTCATGAGTTGTCTCGAGTAAAACAGTCTTAAACCGGTTTTAGGGTGATGTTTGTAGTTTAGATGCATCAGGTTGAGTCAAGTGGAAACGATGATGTGGGGCCCCATCTTCTTCCCGGAGAGTTCAAAGAATGCTGTTAGGAATCTTTATTGTTCCTTATGGAAAAGTTACACATCAATATTAAAGTAAAATTTTTAAGTTTTAAGGTATGCATTAGGGAAAGACAACAATAAGCATAAAAGTATGTGAGAAAATTAGGATTTGAAAAGCTGTGGATTCCTTCCAGATTAATGTGGTTTGGTCAAGCCAGACCCCCTAAAACAGAGTCGCTGGTGATCCAACATTCAAAACAGCGTGGACAAAGCAGCCTCGCAGACTACAACCAGGATTTCTGCCTCTTCTTAGGATTCCCCCATGACAGCGCCCTTTACCAGCAGGAAGTAGTTTGGAAAGAACGACGCCCAAATTCCCAAATATTGTTTATAAATGTTTGTTTTCATTTAAATGGACTTGGTTATAAATGGTTAATGATCACAACCAATATTCTTTTTAAAGGTAAAAAGGGAATTATGGTATAGATATGAATACTTTGTTTTGGAATGGATTTTCATTTATTGATTACTTTGTTTTGGAATGGATTTTCATTTATTGATACAAATTTAAAGTCAATTTGGTGATATGTATATTTCTCCTCTTGTTTAGGTATTGTGTTTATTGAGCTCAGTTAGAAATGTAATGTATAATGTAGTACAGATTATAGTTAGTTATCTATGATAGTCAGAACTTATAGTTAAGTTAGGATTTCTTGATATATAGACATGTATTTGAAATAGATAGGCATTCTTCAAACATTTCAAAGACCTACAGAATATGGCATTTAAAATGGTTTAGGGTTTTCGGGACAGTGAGACATAATTGCTCTTGACAATACCACCTGCACCAGAAAAGAAGATGGGCATTAAAGAAACTCGTTTTGGAGTTTGCTTCCAATATGGCAAGACTAGCCATTTGGACAAGATACTGCTCTTGTCTGGACTGTTTGACTTTGTAATGTATAAACTGGACATGCAGGACCCACAGAAAAGTGATTGCTGATTCAAGATGGACATTGCTACAGAGTTCCTGCTTCATGAAAAAAATCTGTAGGACACAAAAAAAAGTGACTGACAAAGTGCCAATATGAAACAGTTTAAAGTTTCCTGCTTTGCAGAAGAGTCTGCCAGACACACTATGGCCTATGGGCTACAGATGGAAGATTACAAAACAACTTTAGGTGACCAGGCAGTGAGTTGTCTCTGTCATTTCTAGAGTTTATATATTATCCTTCTGTGGTCTTTGATGGAGTTAAAGACAAATAGTTATGGTTATAGTTCATTAGTTAGGATTAAAGATACGTTACTTAGACTTTAGACACACAAAGATAGAATAGATGATGGAATATTTTCTTCAAATCTTGCTAAATGTTAATGGACTAAATATTGTTAACTGTGATTCTTACTTGATAACTGTTGTATAATATATTTTGCTATGATAAGGTTAAAACCCCTTTTTATTTAGACAGAAAAGAGGAGATGATGGGAGATGTCATTCTGTATATGTTTCTCATACTGGTTAATAATAAAGCACCATTGGCCAATAGGAAAGGAAGATAGGAGAGACAAGGAGGAAATAGGAAGTAGTAAGGTGGAGTCAAGATGGAGAGTCTGGAGAGAGCTGGACCCCGGTAAGACAAGGCCATGTGAAAATACATAGATCAGCAGAAATGGGTGAATACATAAGACAAAGCTAGCCAATAAGAAACTAGTACCTGGCCAACAGTATAATATCAAATGCAGAGTCTCTTTGTATTATTTAGGGCTGGCGTGGCAACAGGACAAGACCAGCGGCTTCAGGCAGAAAAACCGTACTCCTTACATTTGGTAACCAGTAAAAGCTGTAGGCACACTTCCAGAGGTGTGGCTGTGACTTGTTTAGGCGAATCAAATGCTGTCATGAAAAGTTTTAGGAGATAGTTATCTTGGGAGACTGTAATGTCACATGATAACACTTTCTCGAAGCTGCTCTCTGGTCCTTGGCCCATGATACCAGGATACAGAATGCAGGCAGGGTTGCCAGGCAACATTTATGAACCAATATTCTGTCACATTCTAGTGCCCCTCCCCCATGCTAAAAGGAGTATACTCACGGATGAACTAACCTTACAGCCTCACTGAGTTTCTCACAAAAACAAAGCAGGGCTATTCCTTTTGAGTTCTACATATTTACCAGTCTCTCAAGCTACAACATGCCTATAGTGACTAAGCATGAAAATGAAGGCATCATTGTGCCCTTCAAGTACAATGGTGAGTATTTTAAACCTGTTTTCGATGCTTCAATTTTCTAATTTCTAGAACGGAAACATTACATTTAATCGCCTCTACCATAATCCTTTTCCCTTTATTGAAAATAAAATAAACTCCTCTTCATCCTCTTACCTTTAGAGGAGCTTGATCCCATGGTTTCTCAGAGTTGTTTAGATTTGCATTAGGCTGATGATTAAGGATTTTGAGCAGTGTCTTCTGTTTCTTTCAGTCATTTTGGATTCCTCAATTGACTGTTGTCTATTAAGTCCTGTACCCTGCTTTCTAATATGGTTATTTAGAGTGATTTATTGTTGGAGGTGTGTCATGTTATCAGCCCGACAGAGTTCATTAGATGAGCTTCCCTGATCAGGAGATTATTCAGTTATTCCATTTTTAAAATCGGTGGTCACTGTGTCCTTCATGGGTCAGTTCTGTTGCAACCTCTCAGAAACTGATGATGCGAAACAGTACAGTTTTTTAAAATCGTGTAATCATTCGATTGTTAAAAATCTACTATTACGTAATCAGTAATCACTGTATAAGGCAGTGTCCCCCATTCTCTGGGCACTAGTTCTGGTACCGATCTCCTGCTGTGTCAATCCCACAGCAGCCATATGACGGATGACACCATCATTACTTACGCAATCGAATAAGTTAATAATTGGATAGTCCTCCATACTTAACTTTCATAAGATGGAACCAATCTCCAGTGATTGTCAAGGAAGTAGTACTTAGATAATTAAATAATGCCACGTGATTAACTCCCATGGAGGAATGGCCCTACTCCAGTCAGGAAGAACAACATCTTCATCGATTTAAATAATTAATATATAATGAAAAATGATTGTATAATGACATGGTGGTGCATACTTAAATCCCACATGGAGTAGTCAGACTGATCTCTTCCTGGAATAATGATTTTTTTAAAAAATTGAGTTGATAATTAATTAGTGGGCCTTTTATAGTAACACTGACGAGATGGCACCAAAGTCCTAAACCTATCGCTGATGTAAAGATCTATTTACACAGCTAAATGATGAAGTAATGAGATGATATTACATCATCAACTCCCAAAATCTGACTCCAAAAGGGACTTATGGTCCATAACATTACCTGTATTTTATACACATTAAACAAGTGGATGGTGTTTTATGCGTGAAGCCTAAATGATTGCTCAATACTGAAGAGGCATTGAGTTCTTAATCATCGATTTGAACAAAAATATGAATGAATAAAGAGATAATTTCTCACAATTCACCCCTAGAGAGATAACGAAATGATATCAACATTGATTTATATAAAGAAGAAGGAAGAAAGAAAGAAAGAAAGAATTCACAAGATGCAATTTAACCTACAAGGTGGATACAGACTCCACTCTCCCTGGAGTAGAAAAAGACAGATTTGAATAATGAAATAATCAGATAGTTAGGTGGTATGTCACACTTGAGTCACACAAGGTGGCACCAAACTTCAGGGATCACAGATTATATAATGAAAGAATTTAATAATGAAACAATTTTTCATAATTCACCCCTAGAGAGATAACAAAATGATATCAACATTGATTTAAATAAAGAAAGGAAGAAGGAAAGAAAGAAAGAAATTATTCACAAGATATAATTTAACACCAACAAGGTGGATCCAGCTATCCTTTTCTCTTCTCTTCACTTTTCTTCGCAAGTCTATTCCTCTTCTGACCAAATATTCCTAGTCCAATGTTCTTTACTCTCCTACATCTTTCCTTTTGTTAGTTCACTCTCCACTCACTACCCCCTCAATTCCCATATGCTCTGGGGACCGTGTCCCTTCCTGCTTTTGTGAGTGACCTTATAAGAAACTCTTAGAATCCTCCTTGTATCCTAGTTTCTCTGGCAGTGTGATTTGTATCGTGTTTATCATTTGCACTATGTCTAAAATCTACATATGAATGAATACATACCATGTTTATCTTTCTGTGACTGGGATACCTCATTCAGGATAGTTTCTTCAAGTTCTATCCACTTGTCTGTGAGATTCAAGATTTCATTGTTCCCCCCACCACCACAGAGTAGTATTCCATTGTGTAAATGTGGCGCATCTCCTTTATACATACTTCAGTTGAGGGGCATATATGTTGCCTCCATGTTCTTGCTATTATAAATAATATTGCTATGAATATATGTGAGCACACTTCTTGGTTCCATGGATGTGGATCATTTGGGTATGTGCACAAGAGGTAGGTTACTGTGTCCTGTGGTATACTGATTCCCATTATCCTGAGGAACAGCCAGGCTAGACTCCAAAATGGCTCTTCAAATTTACAGATCCACCTGCAAAGAATAAGTTGTCATTGCTTTTTCTAATTTTATCCATTCTGACAGCAGTAATATGGTATCTTAAAGTTGTTTTAATTTGTATTTCCTTATTAGCTAAAGATATTGAACATTTTCTTAAGTGTATTTCATCATTCCCCCTATTTAGAGTTCTCTATTCAGTTCTATACCCCATTTTCATAGAGTTATTTGGTGTTTTGTTGACTAGTTTCTTGAGTTCTTTTTATATTTTGGAGATCAGACTTTTGTCGGATTGGTGAAAATCTTTTCCCAGTCTGTGGGCTGACATTGGGTCCTTTGCCTTACAGAAAACAGAAACTTCTAAGTTGGAATAGGGACCATTCATTATTTGTTGATCTCAGTGTCTATGGTTCTGGAGTTATTGTCAGGAAGCAGTCTCCTGTACCAATTTGTTCAAGAGTACCTCTAATTTTTTTTTTTTCCTAAGAGGTTCAGTGTGGATGGATTTATGGAGGGATGCATTTGGACATGTGTTTTGTGCATGGCTATAGACATAGATCTATCTTCAGTCTTCTGAATACCATCATCCATTTGTACCAGCACCACTTGTTGAAGATGCTTTCCTTATCCCATTGTACACTTTTAGCTGTTTTGTCAAAAGTCAAGTGCTCATATGTGTGTGGGATAATACCAAGATTGTCTATTAACTTTCATTGAGCTACTTGTCTATCTTTGTGCTACTACAAGGCTCTTTTCAGGACTATAGCTCTGTAGTAGATCTTAAAGTCAGGGAGGATGATGCCTCATGAAGTTCCTTTATTATACAGGTTGTTTTAACTATTCTTGTTCTTTTGTTTTTCAATATAAAGTTGATTATTATCTTTTCAAGGTCAGTGAAGAATTGTGCTGGGATTTTAATAGATATTGAATTGAATTTGTAGATTGCCATTGAGAAAATTGCCATTTTTACTATGTTTATTCTACCTATCCATGAGATTGGGAGATCTTTACATTTTTTTTGGTGTTTTCTTTAATTTCTTTTTGTAAATACACAAATTACTATTACATAGGACTTTCACTTGTTTGATAGGTGTTACACCAAGGTAGTTTCTGTTGTTTGTGGCTATTGTACAGGGTGATGTTTCTCTGATTTCTTTATTAGCCACTTTGTTGTCTGAATATAGAATGGCTACAATTTTTTCTTAGTTTATCTTCTATGCTTATACATTGCTGAATGTGTTTTTCAGCTGTAGGAGTACCATGGTAGAGTTTTCTGGTTGCTTATGTAAACTATCATATCTTCTGAAAATAGAGAAAGATTGAGTTCTTCCTCTCAATTTGTATCCTCTTGATATCCTTTTCTTGTCTTATTTCTTTAGCTAGCACTTCAAATACAATAATGAAGATATATGGAGACAGAGGGCAGCCTAGTCTTTGTACTGATTTCAGAGGAATTGCCTTAAGCTTCTCTACATTCAGCTTGATATTTTCTCTGTGTTTACTACATATTGCTTTTATTATGTTTATATAAATTCCTGTTATCCCTGATCTCTACAAGACCTTTAACATGATAGGATGTTGAATTTTGTCAAAGGTTTTTTCTATATCTAGAGAGATGATCATGTGATTTTTCATTTTTAGTTTGTTTATATAGTGGTATATTTGAAATATTTTCATATGTGAAGCCATCCCTGCTACACAAGGATGAAGCCTACTTGATCATAGTAGATGATTTTTCTGATAGGTTCCTGGATTTGGTTTTCCCATATTATCTTGAGTATTTTTGCATCAATGTGCAGGAGGGATATTGTTCTGTAATTTTCTCTTAGTTGTGTCTTTGTGTGAATGGGTTTCAAGGTGATTGTAGCCTCAAAAAAGTGTTTTGTAATGAAACTTCTGTTTCTATTGTGTGGAACAGTTTCAAGATTATTAATATTAGCTCTTCCATGAATTTTCTGTAGAATTCTTCACTGCAGAAGACATCTGGCTCTGGGATATTTTTTATGTTGGAAGGCTTTCTATGATTGCTCCTACTTTGTTAGTTGCTATAGGTCAATATAAGTTGATTGTCTAGTCTTGATTTAATTTTGTTAAGTAAGAGTTACCCAGAAATTTGTTCATATCCTTTGAATTTTCAAATTTTGTGGAGTATAAGTTTTCAAACTATAACATTAAAATTGCCTGGATTTCCTCAGTGTCTACTGTTCTGTACCCCTTTTTGGTTCTGATTTTGTTAATTTCCATTTTCTCTCTTTGCTTTTTGTTTAGTTTGGATAAAGGTTTGTCTCCCTTGTTAATTTTCTGAAAAAAAAAAAGCAACTCGTTATTGCATTGATTTTTTTTTTGTATCGTATTCCTGCTTTCTACTTTATTGTTTTCAGCCCAAAAATTGATAATGGGGCCTACTCCTGAGGGTTAAGTTTGCTTCATTTGTGTCCTAAGGTTTTCAGTTGTATTGTTAATTCTCTAATGTGTCTCTCATCCGTTTTCTTCATATGGGAACTGATTGCAATCAACTTCCTTCTTAGCAGTGATTTCAAGGTGTCCCACAAATTCATGTATGTTGTATCCACAACCTCATTGAATTTTAGGAATTCCTTAATTTGCTTATTTCTTCTTAGACGCAAGTATGTTGAAATTGAGCATCATTCAGTTTCTATGAGTATGTAGGTTTTCTGTGATTTGTTGTTGTTTTTATTGAATTCCAATTATAAAGCATGGTGGTCTGATAAGATACAGGGTAATATTCAAATGTTTTTGTATCGGGTGAGGATTTTTATGTTGCCTAGTATATGGTCAATTTCAGAGAATGTTCCATGTGGAGCAGAGAAGAAGTTATATTCTTTTTTGTTTGGATGGAACGTTCAATAAGTGTCTGTGAAAAACAATTGAGACATAACTTCTGTTAGTTCTTTTGTTTCTTTGTAAAGTTTCTGACTGGTGTTACTGTGTAGTGGTGAGAGTGGGGTGTTGAAGTCTCCCACTCAAAGTGTGTGTGGTTTTATGTGAGGTTAGAGTTTTAGTACCATTTCTTTTAGGAATGTTGGTGCGTTTGAATTTGGGGCATAGAGGTTCAGAATTGTGGTTTTGTGCTTAGGATTTCTCCTGTGATGAATACAAAATGACTTTTTTCATCTCTTTTTATTGATTTTGGTTTGAAGTCTAATTTGTTAGGTATTAAGATAGCCAAACCTGCTTGCTTCTTTGGTCCAGTTGATTGGAAGATCTTTTCCAAGCCCTTTACCCTGAGTAACATCTATCTTTGAATCTTAGATTTGTTTGTTGTGTGCAGCAGAAGTATGGATTCTGTTTCCATATACATTCTGTTAGGCTTTCTCTATTTATTAGTGAGATAATACCATTAAATTGAGGGAAAGTAAGGGACATTGTTGGTTAATGATTTTTGTTTATGATTTGATGTTGGCAGTGGTTTTGTGTATATATTTCCTCTGCATTCCCCTTGGATTCTTTTGAAGTTAGTTTATCTATTTCCTATGGGTTTTTGAGCTGTGGACATGCCACAGGCAGAGCATGATATGGAGCCAATCCAGTGAATTTCCAGGTTAGGGTGTGGGGGGAATTTCACGCAAATTTTTCCCAGACTCACTCTAGCAGAATCCTGGCAATGGGGGTCACAGATCCTGGTACACAGAGTTTCAAGTGGTTCCTGCATGGATAGGCAGATCTAGCCAGGGCCTAACACTCTCCTTCTGAATCCTCTCTAGCAGAGGCCCAGCAATGGGGGGCAAGCATCCAGCACCATGGACTCAGGATGGTGGCAATGATATGTGGATCTAGCTGGGGCCTGGCATTCTTCAAGTGAGGCCTCTAGCCAATGATGGTATCTGTTTTTCTAGCTTTTTTCTTTTTAATATTTATTTATTTTTTGAGACCCCATTTTTTGTGACTCTGCTGCTTGTACCACAACTATATCTTGTATACCATGCTTGTCTTGAACTCACAGATATAGGCTTCCATCTGCCTCCTGAACACTAGTGTTAAACGCATGTGCCACCATCACCCAGCTATTGCCATCTTTTTAAATATGTTCTTTAAACACATTACTGCTTGTATCTCTGTGCTGCTGCTCTCCTATGTTTCTTAAATTTTACTTATTCCATTCCTTTTGTCAAGTGATGTTTATTATTGATTTCTGAGTTGAGCAAAGTTTTTTGTAACTTTGGGTTGTCTTATGCTGTATAGTTGAGAATTGTTTTGAACTCCCAATCCTGCTTCTCACATACAGTGCTGGGAAGAAAAACCTACACTTCCTTCCTTCCTGGCCCTTGACTGGTAAGTGAGAAGGAAAATAGACCAGAACATGAGTGAACTCCCAAGATCTCTGATTAGTGTGGGGACTTTATATGAAGAGGGATTTGTGCAAGGATTGAGTTCATGACCCACTTGGATACTAGTGGAGTCACAGTGCAGAAAGGGAGAGGAAGGATATAAGCTGAGATTTCCTCCTTCAATGATAGTTGAGGTGAGCAATGTGGAATCAGTTAATCATTCCTACATAATCCATAATTTTCCCGGTGGGCAGATTCTTGGAATCCCCAGATGAGGGCTATCAAGAATCTGGATAGAGGAGAGACCTTATCATGAATACAAATTGCTATAGTTAAAGTATTCAGCCAAAACGGGTCTGGGTGAACTATTGTGGACTATGTAACAGAGCTGATAATTTTTGTGGTTTTGGATGTACAGTCTGAGAGAAAAGGTTTGAAAAATCCTTGGTGTGCTCTATTGAAACCACATGGAGCTATGCTTATTAGGCCCATGAACACTGTGGCCTTAGTCAGTAATGTTAATGGGATTGCCTGTTTTCCCCCTGTACTCCACTGCTTGAGTAGCCTTCTGAGGTTGTCCTATCGAATGGTAAATCCTGCTGACTTTTTAGAAGTCTATCATTTCCTTCCATTTTCCCATAGATGTAGTATACAAGAAGCTATTCCTCATGAGAAGCTTACTTAGAATAACACATGGATTAACCAATAACTCCCTGCACCAGCTTTAATCGTTTCTTTGTTCTGCCATCCCTACTTTTCTCATCTTCTATCACTTCTCCCTCCAGATCTGCTGTTCGAAGTTACTCCTGTACTATTAAATATTATGGTGCTATCTTTTCTGTTGAAAGCATACATTGCCTTACTAGCACGACTTGCAGTATCTGTCTCCTAAAACAACTAAGGCTATTTATTATTGCACCAATAAACCTTGTCTCAAAAAAAACAATAACAACAAAAATAACCATCTGTTGTAGGTTCTTTCCTTTTTGATCATTACCAGAAATGAACACAATTTGTCTATACAGACATATTTCTTTACTTATTTCTTAAGTCTGTGGCAATGTCCTTATGTCCTCTTGATTATCCCTGCTTAAACTACATGATTGGATGCCCTCAGTGGAATTTTTGGGACCAAGCTTCTTAAAAACTTTATTTTTGGATACCAATTATTTATACGGATATGTTTAATAAGCAGAACTCATTAATTTGTAACATTGCTCATTAAATTAAAATATAATTCTCTGAACGATGGCAGAATATTACCCACATTTTCATAGAGAAATCTAGACCATGTGGTGTCTCTCTTTGAAACAAATATCAGTCACTACAGGGTCAAAAGCAGAACAGTTTAGGAATCCTTTTGAGTTAATTTTGTTAGAGTCTGTGTGTATAAGTTCTGAACACATAGAGTCATCGGGAGGTGGGTAACATTACACAAGATCTCAGGTTACGTTGATGGATTTCTCTCTCTCTTTTTTTTTTTTTTGACAAAAAGTTGATGGTATTTACCCCTCTTATTTTTGTCCTCTTCCTCCTGATTGTTCTTTCCCTAATATTGTACACCTCTAGATCACTGCATGGTAGGTGTAGAAGCCATGCTGTATCAATATATGTATATATGGTTTTCATAATCCTATTGGGATTCTAACTGGTTCCCATTTGCATGAATCTTTGTAATCAGATATCCACTTCACTGAGGAAGAGTGGGCTTTGCTAAATCCATCTCAGAAGTGTCTCTAGAAAAATGTGATGCTGGACACTTACAGGAACCTTGCTGCTACAGGTAAGACTGAATTTTCCTTCATGTTTTAAAATAAGGGACCAACTGTTTCTTGATTATTGATACTATTCTGTAATTTGATTAAGAAAAGGGAAAATTGGGTGAGTGAGGCATGGTTCTAAGGGTCATTGAAGTTATTACTTAAATTTTGTACAATTTGGAAGAGTACATCATATATTTTCTGTTATTTCAGACTACATTTGGGATAACCATAATACGAAGGATCATTGTCAAACTTCTAGAAGACACAGAAGGTAAATTTTCATGTGCAAATTTATGCAAATTTGGCTCTGCAGATATTTTAATGTATCCTGGAAATTTTATTGAAAAGTCACACTTAAAATATTAAAAAGATTAAGAAGAGCAACAGTGAAAATAAGTGTAGCTTAAAGTGATGATTGTCATTTTCTCACAAAACCCTGTACCTCAGTGAAAGGTAGCTCTTCTGTGTTTGCAAGGCATTTGTGTAAAATGAGAAGGAAATTATGTCTTAACAGATATCACCCTTTGAATTATAGCACCCAGATATCTATTCTGTAGATATGCCCGTCTGTTTAGTTTCATTCTATTCAGATATTTTAAACAGTTTACATGTTGCATAGGTGATAAGTATATGTCCAAGACCTCCTAAGAAAAAAAGTCTGTAGTTAAGCAGGCATTATTTATCTATTTGTGACTTTGCTATGGATATTGAAAGGGTCAGTTTATGAGTGTCAAGAAGGTTGTTACGTTGAAACCTTAAAGTTGATTTAAAGAAAGTGAAAGTGTGAACGCTATGTGGAAACTTTTTATTTGTTTTATTAGTTTCATAAGAATATCATATGTAGAGCCGTGTAGTTGTGGCCCATACCTTTAATTCCAACATTCATGACCAAGAGCAAGGTGGATCCCTTAAGTTTGTGATCACCCCAGTCTTCAAAGTGAGTTCCAGGATAGCTAGATTTACACAGAGACATTCTGTATTAGAAAATGTAGGGAAAAAAGTATTTAGTTTACTCTAAATACAAGCCATGTGAATTTAGAATGTGGAAAGAAGCAATGTACTTCTCTTATGACAATGAGAAGAAATGAAAGATATTTAGAAGTCCCCACTTTGAGGATATTTGTTGAGTATGAAACAACTTTCAAATTTATCAATATTCCGAAGTCATCTGAATAATACCATCAATTTACACTGCAGTAAATCCATATGACCATTGGAATGTGTGAATGCTTCCATTTGTACTGGTATATTTAGCCAATGTAGTCTGATTTCTATGAAGGAAAAACTGATAAATGGTATAAATATGGCAAAGCTCTGTGTCATTTCGATTTTTTCTATTATATGTAAATATATGCAATAATTGAGGGCCATGAAATAAAGCTCTTACTCTGAATCCACAGGTATCTTCAATGAAATCAAAACAATACCACATTAGAGAAGCATCATGAATGTAAAACTCAGGATATGATTCTTGTTTACAATTACCCAAATTAAAACTTTATTTTATACATGTAGAAAGTTTCTTTAGTTTCATGCATGTGGTAAAGTTTTACATATGCTAATTATCTTTGCAGGAATCAAAGAAGCCATAAGGGAGCGAATCCTGTGAATATACACAATGAATGTGTGAAAAACTTTGTGGGTTACAGGCATCTTCAATGGCTTGAAAAAAATCATACTGGAAAGAAACCATATAGAAATCTAGAGTGTGTTGAAGTCTTTGCATGTCACAATTTCCTTCTTCTCAGTGACAGAGCACACATGGTAAAAAACACCTATGATTGTATTCAATGTGGTAAGACATTTGCAAGACATACTATGCTTAAAAGACATCTTAGAACATATACTGGAGGGAAAACACAAGACTATAAACTATGTGGCAAATGTTTTTCACAATACAGTTATATAAAAGATCACATATTGGAGAGAAACCCTATGTATGTAGCCAATGTGATAGGGCATTTTCACAAGTTATTATGCTACAATCTCATCATAGAACACATACTGGAGAGAAACCCTATGCATGTAATCAATGTGGTAGGGCATTTTCACATGACACTACTCTCAAATCTCATCATAGAACACATACTGGAGAGAAACCCTATGTATGTAATCAATGTGGTTGGGCATTTGCAAGTAATGGTCATCTTAAAGCAATATAAGAACACATACTGGAGAGAAACCCTATATATGTAATCAATGTGGTAGAGCATTTTCATGTGCCAGTAATCTCCAGTGTCATCATAGAACACATACTGGAGAGAAACCTTATGGATGTAATCAATGTGGCAAAGCTTTTTCACAACACAACAATCTGGGACTTCATAAACGAACACATACTGGAGAGATACCCTAAGAAATTAGTCAATGTAGTAAAGCTTTCACAGCATATGATGTGCTTAAAAGTCATATAAGAACACTTACTGTAGAGAAACTTATGGATGCCATGATTGTGATAAAGCCTTTGCATATCCCAGCACTCTCTTAAGTCATAAAAGAATGTATACTTGAAAGATATTGAATGTATCCCATGTGGTAAAGCCTCTCTATGTATCATTAGTCTTTATAATCAAAGAAATAAATCATAGTGCATAAAAACACTATACATGTATCCATTGTTGTAATGCTGTGCACTTTGCTTATCCCTATAATCTTTGTGAGCCTAAGAAAACCCTTATGGGAAGGAATCTTCCTACTAAGAATGTGGTATGATCTTCATTGAACACACATTGACTTACATAGTTTTTTGGAGAGAAAAATATCTGACACGTGTGAACAATCAGTTCAAGCAATACAATGTCTCTGTTTTGTTCTCACTTGCAAACTCATGTGGAAAAAAAGTCCTGGAAATTCACTGGTAAGGGAACCATATTTCATGGTAACACTTGACTTGATTTACATAAAAACCTCATTCATATGGATTGCTATCTCTAAGCCCAATCCTTCATGACTACTTTCTTTTACATGAAATAATTAATGTTGCAGGAAAACTTTGAAGACTTTAAGACCCTGAACACAATGGTTACAGGATTGAGTACTCATTAGAGAAAAATATTCAAATATGGAAATCTGTTTAGAGATTTGATTTAATTTTAATTATGTGATATCAGTGTGTGAGTTTGTGATTGTTCATGGTTTCTCACAAGAAGGTTACACCTTTGAGTATTCCTGTGGGAGGAATTACAGTATGTTCTCAAAAAAACTGATGTAGGTCTTGGCAATGAACTTGCATAATTTTGTTCATCCACATTTCTAAACCTGTACGTATTTTAAATCCTGTCTTATCATCTTGATATCAGGTAATAGGGAAGAAATCATGGAAGGGGAAACCTACATCTTGTAAATAATTTGGTGAACATCTTAGATATCATACTTGACTTTAGTCTTTTTTGTTTTGTTTTTGTTTTGTTTTGTTTTTTTTTTCTTAGTTATGAATGCCCATTCTTAGCTTGGTTTGTTTCTTTCACATTTTTTTTTATTTTATATAACTAAGTCCATATAGATGGAAACAAACATTTATAGACAATATTTGGTAATTTGGGCATAGTTCTTTCAAAACTACTTCCTGATAGTAAGGGGGAGCTGTCATGGGGGAATTCGAAGGAGATTCAGAAACTCTGGCTGTAGTCTGTCAGGCTGCTTTGTCCAGGTGTTTTGAATGTAGGATCACCTGGTATTCTGTTTCAGGTGGTCTGGCTTGATCAAACCACATTAGTCTGGAAGGAATCCACATCTTTTCATTTTCTGTGGAAACAAAAATAGAAATCCTTTTCCCCAGTAACTTTTACTTGAACATAAATTTTGGTGTAAAAGCATTTTTTTAAATTTAATTTATTATTTTACATGTTGATCCCAGTTCCCCCTCCCTCCCTCCAAACCACCTTCACTCCATCCCTCCATTTTACTCTCTCTGCCCTCTCACAAGCACTCTAACGACCCTCCCAACTCCCCACCGCAATTCCATATGTAGGGCAATGTCATGCAGTAGGGGTCATGTAGGTCTGACAGGTCATGTGAAATAGGGACTAGGGCTTCTCTACTGTTTCTAGATTAAGGCAGTTATCCCTCCATGGGGGATGTGTTTTCAAAGTCCTTTTGTAATTCAGGAATACATCCTGGCTGCACTGTCTGAGGGCGCTTAGACTTCTCAATACTTCTGGATGAGACCCATATTCAGGGGTCCTGAGTCAGTCACATGCTGTCTTCCCAGCTATCAGTCTGGTGGCCCGTTAGCTCCTCCTTGTTCAGGAAAGCTGTCTCTATGTGTTTCTGCCGCCTCTTCTTGTCCTCTCCCTCTGTATCTGAGTTCTACATCGGCTCAGTGTTTATGTATTGGTGTTTGCATCTGTTTCCAACAGGCATTAGTTGAGGGCTCCATGGAGAAGTTAGTTGTTGATCTCATTCTCCAGGAAGGGCATTTATGATAGCCTTTCCATAGAAGCTCAAACTGTTAGTTAGCAGCAGTCTTGTAGTTCTCCAGACTTTTCTTTGTGTTCAATTTTATCTTCAAACCAATATTGGCTCCCTATTTTATGTTCTCTCTCTCTGTCTCTGTCTCTCTCTCTTTCCTGTCTTCTATTCCTAACCAGGCTCAATCTTCCTGGTCACACATGTTTTCCTTTCCTCCCCCTCGTTTTCTCCTACTTCTCTCTCCATTCGCTGTCCTCCCCCACTTCCCCTGAGCTCTGGGGGGGATTTGTCCATTACCAGTTCTGTGAGGGACTTTACATGAATACAGGGTATCTCATGATCATTGCTGACTAAGACCACAGTGGCCTTGGAACTTAGAAACATATCTCTATATAGTTTATATCTACAGATATGAAGCAAACTGTCCACAAAGGCTTTGTTCCATACAATTACCAGCTCTCCCATGCAAATACCTGGTTTTTGACAAGGTTCTCTGTTGTATTGTCAATACACCAGGCCCTTAGGAAAATCTTTCAAGGCCTAGTCCCCAGGGTGTTACTATCTCTTCTAAGAATGTTTCTCATCCCTGCGTGAGTACCTAAGTGAAAGCTTTGCTTTATCAGGAAACTCATACATCATTGGTTTACTTTTTAAAATCTGGTGTCCTATTGCCACTCTGTTAGAACTATGTTTTTCTGGAGAAGAAAACTGCAACTATATGATATAATGAATTTTAAGGTTGCTTGTGACCCTGTAATAGCATTCTGTGCAGCTTGTTATGGGGCAGGTCTATGATAAGGGTAAGGGACTAGCTGCTGTTGTAAAACAGGAGTTTCTCCTTTGTAATGGTTTGGAGTCAAAGGTCTGGAAAATCATGGTGAACAAATATGTATCTAGCATTCAAAATTCAAACAGGACTCGTCAGCATATACTTATCTTTGTGAGTTTTAGAGGCAGTACTACCTCAGTTAAATTCTACTTTATGAGGCATAATATCTTCAAAGCATTTGTAAATCCTTTGTGTTACAAATTCTTCTCCTGTAAATCACTGCTCAATAGTGAAGTGCTACCCTTACTTGAGATGCCTTTTACAATGTGCAGAAAATTAACAATAAATGGATCTTACACTTAAAATTAAAATGCAAATTGCTGAACTTCTAAAAGGTACTTATCTAAAAGGCCTCTGGAAGTTTGTTGCCATTATTTCAGTGGGTGCACCTGAAGTATATAGAAGTTGACTTAAAAAGGGTTTCTATAAACACCTCCCTGCTCCCAGTGCTCAAAGCAGATACAGCCCACAGAGTAGTTATTTGGAGGACTGCATGAGAACTCAGGGGACAGGTAGTCTGGCTATAGTTTCCCAGCCAGATCCAGGGAATACCCACCTCACTAGATCCATCACCTCACCATCTCCCACTACCCATGAGGACATCAGCCCCTCACTCACCATGCTGTTGTTTTCCAGTTTGCCCTTCCTCAAAGCACAGCACACAAAATGAGTGGCTCCAGTTTCTCTTCAAATACAGACCAGAAGGGCCCTGCACTTCTTTTGACAGGCAGGTCACAAAGGGGCCTGATTGGCTAGTAAGGCCTGAGTGATAAAAGCACCTCCCAGGTGGTTGCAGAGTGCTTAAAGACAAATTGCAATGGTTACTGTTTGCCTTCTACCCAAAGTTTTTTCTACATCAGCAGTGATGTGCATTTCTATAGCAATTGTCCTATAGCTGACCCGTGTTATCATTCTGTACTATACAGGCATTTTCCTTTCTTCCTCCTAGACCCAGTGTGGCTAGCTAAGTATACTTACTTAAATGGATTGAGTGATTCTAGTTGAAAAAGTTGGGAGGGAGCTCCAAATATTCATTAACTACCACACAGATATTTAGGGATACAAAAAAAAAAAAGTATTTGTGAGCAATATTGTTAGCCAATACATCTTTAGTGAGCAGATAAAAAACAAAATGAAACAAATCCAACTGCATTAATCAATGTTCTCTGCATGAAAAAGAATGTATGATGAATCTCTCCATATATGTAGAAAGTGGATTTATTAGGATGTCTCATAAGCTGTGATGTAGTTAGTCCTACAAAGGTTACCTACCAATGGGAATCTTAAGAGTACAGCAGTTTTTTACTTTATCAGGATGGATGTCTCAGCTGGTCATTATACACCAAATTTCCAAAAAAGTAGGCTCTAATGGTAGTAAAACAATAAACTTTGTACTCAGAGCTAGGGTAAGCAGTCAAAGAGGGAAAGCTTCCTCCTTCAATACCATTTATACATGTAGGCTACCACCAGTAGGTTGATCTGATTTTCCTTTATGTGATTATGTTTTGTTTGTTATTTTCAAAACCAGGTTTATGTGTGCAGGACTTAAACTCATTCTTTTGATTTGGTTAGCCTCAAACTAAGCAAAATCAGGCAGCCTCCTGTGTCCTGGAATTAAACATTTGCACTGCCACCAAGCAGTTAAAGGTAGATCTCATCATCTGTTTGCATACAAGGTTTCTGTATAACTTTGGCAGTCCTGGAATATATTCTGACACTCTGAAGTTTCTCAGCCCCTAAATGGGAATCCGATCCAACTTGTCATGAGTTCAAAGTGCTCCAATAACTCCTATTATCCTTAAGATATTATCTTTCCTGCTACAGGTCACCTGTGATTTGATGATGAATGTCTCCGACCTAAATAGCAATGATTTGGGAGTAGACAGGTTAACCACCCTGAAGGAATAAGTGCAGCAATGGGGTGCCTGAAGGCACATTGTATGTGCAATTATGGAGGGCCTTTAGCATTAGTGGAAACAATTTCTGTTTTCCCTTTATTCATATTAATAAAAGTCCCCTTCCATTGCCGCACCTTTGTTTGACTACTTAAGTTTGGTATATGAATAAAATGGAGCTTTCAGTATTGACTGAATCTACCTGCCTGACATTATATTATGTCTCTGTCTTCCTTTCATCAATGATAGCTAGTCTTCAACTTGTGCACACTCACGGACTGAGAAATGGATATGGGAATGAGTTGCTGCTGTTTCTGATTACAGTCCTACAAACTCCTTGATATTTGTATGGAGATCATAAGTCAACTTTGTGGGGTCCACTTTTGGCCTACTACAAGGGCAAATGTAGACTCATAAAATTCTCATTTTCCAGGGAGTCACATTGTAGAAAAAGTATTGATTCTTTCAAATGAAAATGTGTCTATGAAAAAAACATTGACTTCTTATACGACCACCTTATAGCAGAAACAGGAACCGAGTATATGCGAGTGTTTTAGAGATGGAAAAAATTCCATATTTGACTTTGTTATTTGTTTTGCATTCTAAGTCTATTAAGACCCTTGGTATCGATTATTTACTGTTTTCTTTTTTCATAAGTACTCAAACTGAATAAATATGCTTTAAATTTTCATTAATTTTACTTTTGTATTTTTTTCTCTTCTTTTGAAGTATAGTATTACTGTGACATCCTGTCTTAAATAAAATTCACATTATAGATTAGTCTGTCCTAGGACATGAGTGATATCTGTCCAACTTAAATCCAGAGAGTTGGCATTGTAGTTTGGCTTGTCAACAGAGAAGTTAGTTCATTAGCTTGGCTCACTTATGATGAATGACTGAGCCTGGTTGTTAGTGTAGCCAGACAACAAGCTCTGGTCCTAAGTTCAGTAACAGAAGATGGTATCCATTAAGTGCAGGGTTTCTTCCTCAAAGTCAGTTGTCTTTCAAATATGGGAAATATTATTTTTCCTTATCATTTAGTCTGTTAAATCTCACCAAATACCTTGGAAGGGTTCTATATATTACTGATAATGGTGACAGCCAGGTTCACAGAAATGAGGTTTTTTACACAGTTAAGTGTAACTCTTCATGTTATTCATCACATCATTCTAATGTCTCACTAAGTAAACTTGAAGCCGTGAAGCCAATCATAGTCGCAGATGCCTTTAGTAATGGTTCTTAGAGAGTGGAGGTAGGAATTATAGGATTTCACAGTCACCCAAGATGAAAGTTGTCCCTGGGGTATGGTTTTCATACCACAGTCAAAGTTAGTCTGTGACTGCTTGAGGACAGTGTCCATAATCCTTCCCAAAGCTCTTGGTCTTTAGGGCCATGGCACCAGCAAATGTTAGCTAAGTTATTCACCCCACCTTATTTCCTATTCTTACTTTTAATGAATTCTGTTAAAATAGAATCAAAGTTATTTTACATATCCATATCTTTTCCCTCTCCCTCTCATATATGCACTAATCCAAAAGTCATTTGGGGCAGGGACAAGGCCCAACCCCTTGTGTCTAGACTGAGTGAGTATCTGTCCATAGGGAATGGGCTCCTGAAATCTTTCATACATCAGGGGTACATCCTGATTCCACTGCCAGAGGTCCCTTACACTTCCTAGGCCTTCTAAATGAGATGCACTTTCAGGGTGTTAGGTCAGTCATATTATGTTTTCCCAACTATCAGACTGGGGTGCATGAGCACCACACTGTTTTACTTAGGTGAGTCTGAGGGTATCTCCAACCTGGTCTTGACCCCTGTACTCATAACTTCTCCCTCTCTGCAACTGGATTCCAGGAGTTCCACTTAGTGCTTAGCTGAGTATTTTTGCTTCTGTTTCAGTCAACTACTAGATGAAGGCTCTAGAATATCCTATAAGGTAGATATCAATCTCATTATAAGGAAGGGTATTTAAGGTAGCCTCTGTACTATTGCTTATATTCTTATTTGGGGTCATACTTGTAGATCTCTGGACATTTTCCTAGTGTCAGATTTCTCTTACCACCTATTATATCTCCATCTAATATGGTATCTCTTTTGTTGCTCTCCTCTATTGTTTCCAAAACTCAGTCTTCTTGATGCCTCTTGTTCTCCTCTCCCATTTTCTTCTCCTAACTCTCCCTCCCCTCAACCAATGCTCCCAATTTTGTCAGGAGACCTTGTCCCTTTCCACTACTATGAGGAAACAATGGCAGGCCTTTCAAGGGTGAAGTCTGAACTGAGGTGAATCCAAAGGAGTGCCCACCCCCCGTGACACCCTGAAGGTAGGGCTTGGAACAGTGCTACCAAATACTGCCAGGACTCGAAGACCCTCTCTCAGAACTGCAGCTCAATGTTAAGGCTGAAGCTTTGCACAACCTACTTTGTCCATCTCTCAAGGAATAGGTGCCGACGATCTACAGGATGGCAGCTAAGGGAAACCTTGTAAACCACACCTCCTGCTAAAAGCAATCCCACAAACTCCTGAATCCTTCCTCTCCATATCATCCCTGGCAAGAATAAGAAGCCATACTTAAACTAATGTCTGCATACCCAGGGAGGCTGGGTTGTTGCTTGGAAACCCTAATGGCTTCTATATCTATTCAAAGAGTTTAGAATGTTTGGTAGTCCTGATCCAAACCTGCCCTCAAGTTCTGTGTCTTTTCTGTTCATTTAGTCCTGTAACTCAGGCTTTGGTAGCCAATCCGAGCTTCAAGCACAGCCACCAGTCATAGGGGAGGTATCTTCCCCAATTTTATATGCTGTTCCCTTGGTACAGAGTATGAAACCTGAAGGTGGAGAAGCTTGGGTTGACATCTCTCTTGCTCTCATTATCTCTCATTCCTCTCCCTCTCTCTCCTCATGCTGTCTTTCTTTCTCTGTCTCTTTGTCTCTCTCTCCCCCATCTCTCTGTCTTTCTCTCTTGGGTTGCAGATTACATCAGAAGGACTGACCAGTTTGTCATTTATCTTGGGTGTAGTGAACTTAGTAAGAACCATGCTAAACAAAAAAAAACCATTTTGATTATTGAAATTAAAGAAAAGTATGATGGGTAACATCTTCACCAAATTGTTTGCATGACTTTGATTACCTCTTTCATGAGCTCTTCCCTATCACTTCATATCAAGAAAATAGAGAAAGCATAGAGACAGGGTTAGAGATATGGACGAGAAAAAATATGGAATGTTCATTGCCAGGACCCATGTCAGGATTTTGATAAAATTCTGTAGTTTTTGCTACAAGAATAACTCAAGAGGCTAACATTCTTGGGAACAAGTGTGAGCAAACACAAATCCATGCACTGGTATTACATGATTAAAATTAAATCAAATCATTAACCAAACATATTTTCACCTGTGAATAAACAATATTGTGAGTATTCATTCCTGTAACCCAGGTTCTTAGGTGTTTAAAGTCTTAACAGTTTCCTCCAATATGAGTTGCTTTATGTAATATGAAGCAAATATGTAGGATTGGATTTAGAAAAATCAATAATCTCAATGAGGCTTTTTAAATTGTTAAAGTAATGAGTGAAAGGGCCCCCATTGTAGTGCCTCTGCTAAAGAGACCTTAGCTGGAGAGGGCCAGGTCCCAGCTAGATCTGCCTGTCAGTGCAGAAACATCCTGAGTATCAGCCCAGTATTTGTCATCCATTGCCAGGCCTTGGCTAGAGTCCTCAAATGTATTTTCGGACCCTGTCTCCATGGAACCACTCTGAGTTCTTGCAGGATGGATCCCTGACCACCATTGTAGGGTCTCTGCCAAAGAGGCATCAGCTGGAGAGTGCCAGGCCCAGGCTAGATCTGCCTATCAGCTTAAGGAACATCCTGGGTCACAGCCTTCAAAATCTTTGACTTGCATTGCCAGTCTTCAGCTGGAATCTGAACTTATAGTCCCATTGCAGGGCCCTGCCTGTGGAGAGAACTCCTAGAGAGATTGGACCACCCAGAGCTACATACATCAAACTTCTGACCCACCAAAACACACCGGGGAAGTATCTATGGGAAGATGGAAATACAATAAAACACCTAACAAAAGAACGACAAGAATAACAGCACCAGAATCTGTGGAATCTACACTAAATAGACCAGTAAACAGCAAAGCAGATGAAGTAGAAAAGAACAAATTAAAAATTATTGCCATAAGAAATGATAGAGGCCCTCAAAGAAGATGGGAGAAAATACCTTAAAGAAATGGAAGAAAAAACAAACAAAAAATGGAAAAAATGAACAAATTTCTTGAAGAAAATACAGAAAGCCAGAAAAAACAAGCAGGTGAAGGAAATGCTTCAAGACTTGAAAACGGAAAGGGAGACAATAAATAAAACGTAAACCAAAGGAATGCTGGAAATAGAAAAACTGGGCAAATGATCAGGAACTACAGATGCAAGCATAACCAACAGAATTCAAGAGGTGGAAGAGGGAATCTCAGGCACAGAAGATAAAGTAGAATAAGTAAATTCATCGACCAAAGAAAATTATAAATCCAACAAATCCTGAACACAAAACACCTGGGACACCATGAAAAGGCTAATCTTAAGAATAATAGGCTTAGAGGAAGGTGAGTAAGCCCAGCTCAAAGGTACCAAAAACATTTTCAACAAAATCATTATGGAAAACTTTCACAATCTGAAGAAGTGCATGCCCATGAAAGTACAATGAGCACACCAAACACCAAAAAAAAAAAAAAAAAAAAAAAACTCAACATATAATAATCAAAACATCTAACCATACAAATAAAGAAATTACATTAAGAGCAGTGAAGGAAATATTCCAGGTAACGTATAAAGGAAGACCTATGAAAATTACACCTGACTACTCCATGGAAAGCATCAAGATGAGAAGGTCCTTGATAGATGTTCTACAAGTACTTTGTAGTAGTTGTCCACAGATGTCAGCCCAGGCTACTATACCCAACAAAACTGTCAATCACTATAGACGGAGAGAACAAAATGTTTAATGACAAAGCCAGATTGTCACAATACGTATCTACATATCCAGTCATACAGAACGATTTGGAAGGAAAACTCCAACCCAAGAAAGTTAACTATTCTCACAAAGATGTAGGCAAAAGATCATCCACTGCACCACAAATCAAGGGGAAAGCAGGACTGATAAATTCACAATACCACTGCCAGCAACAAATCTAAAACAAGCAAGCATTAATGATCCATGGTCCTTACTCTCCTTCAACATTAGTGGTCTTAACTTGCTTGTAAAAAGACACACGCTAACAAAGTGGATATGAAGCCAGACTCCATCTCACTGCTACATACAAGAAATACATCTAAGCTTCAAAGATAGATATTACCTCAGGCTAAGAAAAGATCTTCCAATCAAATGGACCCAAGAAGCAAACAGGTGCAGCTATCCTAAATTCTAACAAGTTAAACGTCCAATCAAAATTAATCAAAATAGATTAAAACAGTCATTCCATGTCCACCACAGGAGAAATCCATCAACACAATGTTTCAATTCTGAACAACTATGATTTCAATACAAAGGCAACCACATTCATAAAAGAAACTCTACTAAAACTCAAACCTCACATAAAACCTCACACATTTATATTGGGAGACTTCGACACACCACTGTCACCACTAGACAGGACCACCAGTCACAAACTTAACAAAGTAACAAAAGAATTAACAGAAGTTTCGTCTCAATTGGGTTTAACAGACATCTATAGAACATTTCATCCAAACACAAAAGAATATAAGTTCTTCCCTACTCCACTTGAAACCTTCTCTAAAATTGACCAAATAGTAGGTGGCATAACAAACCTCAACAGATACAAGAGAATTACAAGAGAATTGGAATAGTCCCCTGTATCTTATATGACCAGCATGCTTTAAAAATTGGATTACAACAACAACACAAATCGCAGAAACCCTACAAACTCATGGAAATTTAAAAATGTTCAATTGCACCATACCTGTGTCAAAGAAGAAATATAGAAATTAAGGACATCCTAAAATTCAACAAGAATGAGGACACAACATACCCAAACTAAAGGGACACCTTGAAAGCAGTGGTACCAGAGAAGTTCATTGCACTATGTGCCCATATGAAAAAAAAAAAAAAAAAAAAAAAAAAAAACAGAGGATAGTTTCAATAGAGAATTAACCGCCCCCCCCAAATGAAAGCATTAGGACAAAAAGAAGCAAACTCACACAGGAAGAGTAGACACCAGAAAATAATAAATTTGAGGCCTGAAATCAATAAAACAAAAACCAGGGAAACAATGCAAAAAATCAATATTACAAAGGGTTGGTTTTACAAGAAAATCAACAACCTAGACAAAACTTTAGCCAAACTAATGAAAAAGCAGAGAGAGAACATGCAAATTCATAAAATCAGAAATGAAAATGGGGACATAACAATGGACACAGAGGAAATCCCAGAAACGTTCAGGTCATACTTTGACATACTGAGACTTTAATATTTACAACAAATGTATGGTGCTCAAGAAGGTGTACAATATTTGGGAAAGGATAAAGGGGAGATGCAGAGACAATGACAAGAACAAAAGCTGGAAAATATAATCAACTTTTTATCAAAACACCAGAGGAAACTCAGCCAGGAAAACCAAGATCTCGAACAATGTTAACCAGCTACACATCATGCCAGTTGTTTAGATCTTAAATAAAAAGAATTCATAACTCCCACAAAATTAATTCAGAAGAATGCGCACTCTCTTTTGCTTCTTTTCCTCCACGTACTGACATTTTTCCAAATGGAGATGCCTCATGGTTTAGATCTCTCTCTAAAAATGGGGGTAATATCTTTCTATGCTTCTGCAAGGCTCCTTGTGGTTTAAGGCAAAACCAGCCCCATGATGCCCACACAAATATTAATACAGAAGAATGATTTAATTTCTGCTTCTGAACACATGTACAATGCCTGTCCACCCACTAAACACCATGCACACTTGAGGAAACTGCAAATAAGAAATTCCTTTTTCCCAGGAACTCAACTTTCCTGAAACATGCTATGGTAGCTAGTGAGTGTGGAAAGGTAAAAGAGCTGTGAGCATGTATTGAAGAAAGATGATTCCAATGACATATTTCCACTGGTTTATAAACTGTGTGTGACACATAAAGACAAATCTGAATGTAGAATGCAATATTCATGAATTCCATAAACAAACTTTCAGTTTTTCCCTTGGATGTTCCCAATATATACCAAAAGAATCCTTGTCATTCATATTGAACAACACTATTTGTTTCCCTTTGGTTTGTTTGTTTTGTTTTGTTTTTTTTTCCTTTGGTTTTCAAAGCAGGGTGTCTCTTTAGGTTTGGGTGTGTCACTTTATGTTTGGGACCCACACTATAACTCTCTTTGAAAATCATACTGGCCTCAAAATCACATAGTTTCTTGCCTCTCCCTCTCAAATGCTTGAATAAAAGTTGTGCGCCACCACAGCCCAGTGTGGACACAGAGATTTCACTCACCCAAGGGAACCTACACTCAGGGAGGATAAGAGGAAAAGGGCCATTGCCCAGGTCAGCACAGGGCACATGTTCCATTCCTGTCCCTGCATAAATGACAGCTAGGCTCTGAAGCTTACACACTGACCATGCTATTGGGCTGTGGATTTCATTGTATCTTCTATATGAAAGTCAGCAATTCGGTTTCATTATCACATCAGTACTTTATCAAGATTATTGATTGTCCTTGTCTATGGACACCAAGAAATGGCCAGTCAGACATTGTGTAAACCATCTACAATTGATTATAGGCTCCACACTGATATTTCCACCAAAGGAAAGCAAGAAATTGCACATGTTCCTTCTTTCCCCCACTTCTTTCTGCACTGTGCCTACACCAGCTTCAAAGTTGTTAAATGAACTCAATTCTTACATATTCCTGTGGTCATTTGCCTGGGGAATTGGAAAACAGTCAATAAGTAAACTTTATATTTCCTTCTAAATGAACATTCAAAGCTTTTTCCTAAAGGAATTGTAGGAGTTTCTTCCCAGCATGAGGTAGCAAAGGCAAGAGTAGCTGTGATCAATGCAAAGCTCAATGACATCACACCATTGGCTACACCCAGCTCAATATATCCAAATTTTATTCTACAAATCTGGTCTGTCTTCATTCACATGACATGATTCAATACACCCTGAGTATTTAAAGAAGAAAACCACTGAATCTATATAAGTTAGGATTTTTATTCCTGTGTATAAGTTCTAAGACCACCACAACACGTTCTGTTGTTGTTTTTCATGACAGGGTTTTTCTGTGACTTTTAAGATTGTCTTGCAACTAGCTCTTGTAGAACAGCCTGGTCCCTAACTCACAGAGATCAACCTGTCTCTGCCTCCTTGGTAAAACTCTCCCAGTCAGGGATTCCAACCCTAGACTCGCCATTGACAATCAGGGATGAATCATCACTCTACTTGCAAGAAAGAAATCCCCCACACATTTTATTTAAAAAAAAAAGTTAATTGGATTGGCTCACAGTTTCAGAAATTGAGTCCATTTTCATCATAGCAGGGAGCATGATTTCAAGAAGAATATGGTGCTGGCTACATCTTGATATGCAGGCCTCAGTAGGGCATCTTATATACTTGCCCATATCCAAAGCCTAGGAAACCCCAAAACCCATGACCAGTGATACTCTTCTTCTTAAAATGCCAAAGTCACTGCACCAAAGCTACTCCTTATACTACTGCCATTCCCTATGAGATTATAGGTGCAATCACATTCAAATCATCACAATGCAGCAATCATGGCCATTTTTTATGATTAATACAATAACTGACATCCACCCTGTTTCTCCTTGCAGTGCATGCAATAAACTATTATTTCTATTCTGGTCTGAAGGTAGCATCCATGTTCCAAATGCAAATCTTTTTGCTGTAAGTGCAATGGACAGTCAACTTCATAACTCATATGGACAATTTTAAAACACTGGGGCCATACTTTATCTCATTGCCATTGAAATCATTTGTGATGTAGAGGTGGATTATATTTTTAATCAATGTGCAGTGTTACAAATTAATGTGTTCCATTTATTAAATATCACCTTAAAAGTAATTGGTATCCTCAAATTAGGTGTTTAAGATGCTTGGTCAAAAAAAAAAAAAAAAAACCTTCTACCTTCTGAGGGTATAAAGTCTCTTAATTTAATGAGGTGTGTTTAAGATGAAAGAATACAGTGTCCTGGAAAGCAACATACTGGGATGGATCAAAGCAACCATTGTCAATGAGAAATCATGTCTCAGAAAATTAATTCTAAAATGCTGGGAGAAAAGCTGTTCTAGACTTTGCCTTTCCAGTAAGAAATGGCTGCATAGACTAAAGAGGTTAAAAGAAAGAAAACAAACAAACAAACAAACAACATCTGTAATGATAGCATGCAACCATCTCTCACTAATGTTCAAAGAGGAGAAGGCCTACAACAGATAATTTTCTGGGACAGAGTTTCTCAGGTTTCTGTGCTATAGCCTTAGTTGTAGTGGGGCTAGCTCTATAGAGCACACTAGTCTCAAACTCACAGAAATTGGCCTGCATGTGCCCTCTGAGGTCTGGGATTAAAGGCATTCATCATGACTGTCTGGGTCCTAAAACATATTTTGCATTCCACAATTGCTGCCACTTTTAAGTTCTTCCAGGGTGAGATGCCAGCAGACAATTTGAAGAATTTAAATAGGGTCAGGAAACTGCAAGTCGGACCAGTAAGGCCATGAAAGACTTCAACAGAAAAGTACCATAATGATTTCATAGTACACCAGTGACATGCAACAGCAGGTCACACTTTAATGACAGGTTCTGACACAGATGTGCCAGAAGATGAGGAAGGTAGGAAAGACAGAACAAAGAGAAGATAAAACCTGGGTCAGAGAGGTCTTGCTTAACTTATGTCTTATTCTATGTAAACTTCTTATAAAGAATTGCTACCTCTTTACTGCTTTCAAGAGGAAATGGAAGGAAATGGGAGAACACTAGAAAGTCAGCAGGAGTAAGAGCTGTGTTCTCAGGATATGAAAAAACACCTACACAAAGGCCCTGACCTCAGACAATTGCATTCCCTCGTCCCTGTTTAATAGGAAGATCTCTATTTTATTCTGCATCTCTCAGGGCATGATGGAAAAGTCCTAAGGCATGTAAATATTAACTAAAAAGCTGTAATAATTTCAGACAAAGAATCACAGAACCTAACAATGACCAAAGGTCTCTAAAGAACACTGTGGGGCACCATGGATTGTGATGACACTGACCAGGGAGCAAGATGCTGAAACACAATGCCTGCAGCATGAAAGGACCCAGCTTGGACTGGGTAGTGTAGAGGCTGCAGGGTACTAGAATATTGTGTGCACCTTTGTCTAGACAAAATAAGTTCAGACTTTTCCAATTCCAGGTTCCACACGAAAAAATAAAAATAAAAAAAAAAAATAAAACCACCTCTCACATTGGTGAAAAATTTCTCCCCTCAATGCCATAGAAAATTGGTTATGGCTAAGAATATAAGGAACGGTCCCTGTGATTTTTTTAATAGATTCAAAAGTAGCATATAATTTTTTTCTTCTCAGATCTCTAATTCTATTGATGGCTTGGCTAACAAAACTTTGTGAGCTTGGCAGTAAAGGCAGCCTGAATATGGCTCCTAAATAAAGATTTAAACATATAAAGATATATAAGTCTTTTTTGAACATTTATTTATTAATTATGCATACAGTGTTCTGCCTGCATACAAGTCTGCACACCCAAAGAGGATACCACATCACATTATAAATGTCTGTGAGCCACAATTTAGTTGCTGGGGATTTAACTCAGGACTTCTAGAAGATCAGCCAGTACTCTTACTCTTAACCTCTGCCACATCTCTCTAGCCCAAGACATATACTACTTAAAGATATAAAAAATTAATTTACAATATAAAAATTCAGAGCTTAACTTTTAATCAAGTTCTAATAAGCTAATCTAGCAGGGACTCCCAGCTGTTTAGTCACAAACTCAAAGTTGTATGATTTATATTGGGTGTCATCGAAGTGTAAATATGAAGGATGTGTCATTAGGCCTAAGGCACCACTGACCAGTCTATACATGGATCACTCTTGACAGAAGAAAAAGCTTCTAACCCAAATCTGTAAATTTTGCTAGGACTCAAAGGCATAACTTCATTCCTGTTGTTTTATAGATACCCAAAATCTACTTTTTCTACAATTTGGATTTCAGCAAAGATTGGTGATGATAATATATCTAAAACTTTTATGTCCTTTTATATAACACAGTTCATATAGGCTTCAGAGGATCAAATGTCATAAAGCTTTTATCCACTTCTTACAGGTCAAAAGGACTGCAGATAAATACAGCTTTCCTGAGGATGGAATTTTATCCCTGGTCTTGCTGTCTTTCTTGATCACCAAAGGTAAGGAACTAAGAGTTCCAATTAAATATATACATTTTAACCATTGTTCCCAGTTTAAACATGTCTCAGACGATTTGTGCTTCTGGCAGATGAGTATCAGTTGCTGACTACAGCCTGCTCCTCTATAGTGCTCTCCCTACTTACTCTGAACCAGCCCAGCCAAGGTGAATCTTCAACAGGGTCTACAAACTGATGCCTCTGATAAATGGTCCATTTCCTGAATCCCACTTCCTTTTGTTGGTATTGTCTAGCATTTTAGCCTACTTGCAACTCAGAAAACACTGCAAAAGTAAGCAGGAAGTAGTACAGGCATGTCGCTGGCACAACAGTGTTTTGATTTTCAAATAGTTGTCACCTGGAGTTCTATAGCCTATAAAGCCTCCTTGAGCAGCTTGTTACTATTATGCCTACTGGTTTCCTCAACTTCCAAGGAAGTGACTCCTGGCTGCAAAAGCAAAAGGTTTTTACTGGTAAAAATCAAACCAGCTGGGACCTCACTCTGTCAGAAAAGTAAGGTAGTGGCTTAAAATTCTGAGGGGTTTATAACAGGGTAAACAGAAAGTGAAGCTTGAGATCACTATTCTCAGTTCACAAGGTTTGCAAGATACAGACAGTTCGTAGAGTACAAATTTATTTACAAGGTCTTCATGGATCTAAGTTAATAGAATCCATCATTTGTTTAGGCAAGATTGATAAGCACACCTGAAAGTTTGGGGTTTTTTCTTTGTTTTTACTTCTTCTCCTGAGTCAGGGACTTACCTATTGGCAGAAATTCTTGTTCTCATTAATTTTTCCTTCTTCCAATAAGCCCTAATTTTATAACTTTTAGTTATTAATTTTTCCATCACATTGCCTCTTTCACACAAACCTTAGATGCCCAATTTTTGGGCCTCCAATAGGTAAAAGACTTCTGGTACAGGTTACTCACATTGCCCCCTATGTATAGGACTTTACTTTGGTTTACTTTTGATATAGCATCTCAACCAGGGAAAAGGTGAAATGTATTCTTTCCTGTACTACTTCCTGCTTACCTTTGCAGTGTTTTCTTGGGCGTGAAATGGCTAAAATGCTATATAAAACCAAAACAAAAAAAAAAAAAAAAAGGAGAAAAAGGAGGGTGGATTCAGCAAATTAGCAAATTGCACATTTATCAGAGGCATTAGTGTATAGACCCTGTTGAAGATTCACATTGGCTGTACTGGTTCACAGTAAGTCCAGAGCAGTATTTAGGAGCAGAATGTAGTCAGTAACTGATGCTCATCTGCCAGAAGCACAAATCTGCTGAGACATGGTTAAATTGGGAACATAAGTTTGAGATATATTATCATCACCACTCTGTACTGAAATCTATATTGTAGAAAAAGTTGATATTGGGTATCTGTAAAACAGCAGGAATGTACTTATGCCTTTCAGTCCTAGCAAAAACTACAGATTTGGGTTACAAACTTGTACATTTTTCTTCTGTCAAGAGAGATCCATGTATAGATTGGTCAGTGGTGCCTTAGGCCTGATGAAATATCCTTCATATTTACACTTTGATAACATTCAACATAAATCATAAAACATTGAGTTTGTGACTAAACAGCTGGGAGTCCCTGCTAGATTAGCTTATCAGAACTTGATTAAAAGTTAAGCTCTGAATTTTTATATCGTAAGTAAATTTTTTATATTTTATGATGTATATGTCTTGGGCTAGAGAGATGGTTCATTGGTTAAGAGTACTGGCTGCTCTTCTAGAAGTCCTGAGTTCAATCCCCAGCAACTACATTGTGGCTCACAAACATCAGTAATGAGATCTGACTACCTCTTCTCGCCTGCAGACATATGAAGGCAGAATACTGTATGCATAATTAATAAACAAATGTTCAAAAATGACTTTTATGGTTTTAGATCCTTATTTAGGAGCCATATTAATGCTGCCTAATACTGCCAAGCTGACAAAGTTATGGTCAGCCCAGCCATCAAAACTATCAGATGTGAGAAGGATATAGTTAATTAACTGTTCAATCTACTAAAAAAAACTAACAAGGAACATTCCTTATATTCCTAGCCATAACCAATTGTGTATGGGATTGAGGGAGGAGTTCTTCACCAAATGCATAATATTAGAGGCTTTTTGTTTGTTTGCCTTTTCTCTGTGGAAGAGAGACATGGAAAAGACTGACCTACTTTTGTCTAGGCAAAGGTGGTGCAAAAAATATTTTTCCATCTACAAAGACTAAGCTGGGTCCTGCCTGGCAGTAGACATTGTATTTGAGCATCTTGCTCCCTGGTCAGTGTCATAACAATCCATGCTGCCTCATAATCTTCTTTAGAGGACTGGGGTCATTTTTAGGATCTGTGATTCTTTGTCTGATATTATTGCAGCTGTTTAGTTAACATTTAAATGCCTTATTCTATACAGATCTCTATAGTATTAGAAGCCATTCTACGTGTATCTGAACAGACAACTTTGTTTCAGGTACTTGTTTTAACCTTAATCATTTAGAACATGTATAGGCAACAGAGTGAGGTTTATCCCTGTTATTATTCATTAACATTTAGTTTGATTATAATCAACAGTTAATTTATAAGAATGGCTAGTAACTTGTGTTTCTTAACATTTTATAATAGATTAAACAGCTTTTAAAAAACTAGAACTTTGTATTGTCAGATTTAGCTTTAAAAATACTGATTTTAATTTGGAACTCCTTTTAGGGAAACATGAAACATCTATGTGACTCAATTTATCTAAATATTTTACGCTTACCAAATTTAGCAAAAAACAAGGATGCATTGCCTTCTGTATCATAAAAAATGAGCATCTCAACTTTTGGTTAGTATATAGAGCTTACAGCTGTGATCTTATATTTTAGCCCTTTGATATAAGCACAAACATTAACAATATATTAAAAGCATAAATATCCTGAAACCTTATAAATTTAAACATTTAAATATGTTTTCATAAAAAATTACACATCTGATAATGTCTTTTTGTGATATCAAAAATAAAGTGCCCTTTATGTCTTCAAACATATTATGACCTGGGTGACTGTTAAATTTATGTTAACTTATAGTGTGAATAACTGTAACCTTTTAATTAGTGTCAATTTTTAACACCATTAGACAAAATCAGTATTAATATCATCTACATTAAAAGGACATCTGATTTTCTCATCATCTTAATCAGATGACCAGAGCTCAGAGATGAATTTTGACCTGAGGGCTGTTAGCATTAGACCCCAAAAACATTTAAACCCTTTTTGTGTTCGCTTTATTCTTGTAATAAAACTTAGGTTTATAACAGGAATCACAGATAGAACTTTTTCAGTCCTTTAACATTTAGTAATATTTAAAGAAAATATTCTTTTATCTATCCTATCTTTATGAGTCTAAAGTCCTATATGTAACTTTAATTCTAACTAAGGAAAACTATAACCTTAACTATCAGTCTTCAAGTCCATCAAAGAACATAGAAGGATAATATATAAACTCTAGAATTGAAAGAGACAACTCACCGGGACAATTCCAACATTCTTCTGTGATGTTCCATCTCCAGTCTATAGATCATAGTGTGTCTGGCAGACTTCTCAGCAAAGCAAAACATTTAAAAATGTCCCACCTGTGTTGGCAGTTTGTCAGTCACTTTTCTCCACATCCTGCAGAATGTCTAGCAGACTCTTTCATGAAGAAGGAACTCTGTAGCAATGTCCATCTTGTATCAGAGTCACTTTCCTGTGGGTCCTGCATGTCCAGTTCATAAAGCATAAAGTCAAACAGTACAGACAAGAACAGTATTTTGTCCAAATGGCTGGTCTTGCTATATTGGAGGCAAACTCTAGAACTTTTTAACAAGTACATATAGTTTTCTTTAGAGAAATAAAAGGAACGTTTAAACAATTAACCTGGCATGGTCAAAATTTTTAACACATATTACTAATCTTAAATTTATATTTGTAGATATCAGAGCACACAACAGTTTACATCTTCCTATGAACTTTCTACTACTTTTCTTTGAACCTCTATATCTTTTTACATTACCTTTAGTGTCTTTCTCTGATTTTCTCAAACATCGTTATCATAGACAATACTCTCCTTTTCTATTTTCCATTTTTCCTCTTATCAGTGACTCTTACTCAGAGGTGTGTGGCTGAAGTGAATATCTTATTTATTTATTTAAATCCTGAGTGTACCTTCTCAGTGTGGTGCCTTCTCCTGAAATTCTCTGCGCCCTCTGCACTCTTAACTCTTGGTTCCTGTTTCTGCTCATGAGTGTACACCAGCTCTCCTTTATTGATGTTTAATAATGATCAGGAGAAACAAATAGGCTGAGTAGATGTTTATTCTGGAGAAATATCGTACAACATAGAAAAAGGAATATGAGCAGGTTCCTTCCTGGTCCCAAGGATACCTCCAGATGTACTCCTGTCCCCATGTTGCAAGCAATAGAGCTCTCTGAGCCCCCTCCTCAGACTTAGTTCCCCCAGGTAATCTCCTGCTCTGTCTCCACAAAATGTGCATGTGAACAAAGTGAGTATCTCACTACAGTTCCCCTTTTAGTCTAAGAAAAGATTTAGGCTTGATACAAAACCTATATAAAAAACAGTGAATAACAATTGTGCTCTAATAACTGACTGAGAACTGGGAAGCCAGCATAGGACTGACTCAGTACCACCTGAATATGGGTCTCTGCCAGATGGACTGAGCAGTCTAAGGGACCTCAGGCAGTGGAGCCAGGATATATCCCTGGTGCACAAAAGGACCTTGCGAACACATCCCCCATGGAGGAATAACTGCCTTAACCTAGATACAGGTGAGAAGCCCTAGTTCATATTTCAAATAACCTGTCAGATCCACATGACCCAAACTGGATGCCATTGCTCTACATATGGAATTGGGGTGGGGGGATAGGAGGGGAGGGTGGTTAGGGTGCATGTGAGAGAGCAGAGGGGGTAAAAGGGAGGGAGGGAGGGAAGGAGGGAGAGAGGGAAGAAAAGGGAACTGAGATCAACATGTAAAATAATAAATTAAATAAAAAGAAATTGTGCTCTAACAAAAGGAAAATTAAGAATATACAATCTTAAGACCTAACTAGTCCTAGGGTGAAGTCAAAACACTGTTTACAATAGAGTTGTCCTATGCTGGAAAGAATAAGTCTAGAACCTGTTACATCTAACTAGGAAGAGAGAATAATAGTTGTAATAATTTAATCTTCAACCTCATCAAAGACCTGAGAAGGAAAATAACAATACTAGGGGAGGCAGGAATTGTGGATGGGCAACTTCCAAATGGTGCATCAAGGACAGAAACAGCATGCTACCTGGACAGTCACCAAAGGTCTCACAGCAAGGTTGGTACAGCCAGTTTTGGCTAAGGCCTAGAGTACTTGACAGAACACAACAAAGGCAGGGAGGTAAATAGGCTGTCTTACCCTGATTTGTCAGGGCTCAGCAGTCTTCTAAGGCCTGAAATCTATTCAGCATTTTGTCTTTGAGTGTATGATAATGAATCACATAACTTTCTAGAGACTTCATTGAATCAGTAAGTCCCTTGCATTCTCCAACTACTAAAGAGTCCATATTTTTAATATTTTCATTCTTAGATAAAATTTGAATGAAATGTAAACTGCCTTCCAAACACAAAGTTCTATCTGCTAGCTTTCAATTAATCCTAAGACATGGAACAGATTCTGCTAGTCTTTGCATCTGATTTTCCAGGTTTTAACTTTATTAGCAGCTGTGTTCAACCAGGAATCAGCTGTTCCTGTCAGCATGTTAATGCATTGCATTGTTTCTGTTTTGATTTTTGAAGCATTAGACATAAAAAAAAATTGTTGGTCATTTTTATGTTCCATGTTTTGTATTCTACCAGTCAGCTCTCCATTTGCATGTCTAATATTCTGAATCTTTTTCTCTAAGTATTGTATGCTTGTCTTCTAATTTTAAGCTCTCCATTTTCATTTTCAATATTCTAAACAATTGTTTCCAAACATTGTATGTTTTCTGTTCTGTTTTTCATCCTTCTATTGCCATTTTCAATAGACTGAACTGTTTTTCTAAGCATTCTATGTTTTGCCTTCTAATAGCGTCATTTTCAATATTCTAAACCTTTTTTTATCCTTCTAGGTTTTCATTCTAATTGTCAGCTCTCCATTGTCATTTTCAATATTCTGCATTTGGTTTTTTAGCTCTCTATTGTTATTTTCCATATTTTCAACCCCTGTTACTAAGTTTCTGTTGGTTTTTAAAATTTTCTTATTGTTTGCTTTAAGCTCAAACCATTTAGAATATCTTAATGTTGATACCCATTGCTATTACAAAAAAAAAAGTATATATTGGTTAAGACATGATTTTTCTTATGTTAAAATTCCTTCTATATTTGAAGTAAAAGAATTTCTAAAGTCTTGCATCATAAGATTATCCACCCTAGGTATGGAACAATTTATCTCATATTATATCATCTTAAATGGCGAAGAATGTTGCACTTACCTTAGGTATAATTCTGCTGTCCTCGAACTTTGATGGTTTTAGTTGTTGATCTCAATTTGTGGTAGTAGTGCCTGGCGGTGTCCCACCAAATTGCATCCGGCAGCAGACAATCCTTCTGATTGTTGTCCCTGTAGAATAGCTCTTAACAAACTAAGGAAAGTAAAATTTTGTTAAACTCATGAGTGAAATGAGCTTTGTGCAAATTTCTAGGGCCCCAGGGCTAACAGGTGTTACCACCTACTGGCGCCTTTGGGCCACAGAAAACACACCAGCTGGGCAGGCGCCATGTGCACCACAGCTGCAAATGCAAAGTGGGGAATAGGCAAAAGATGAGAAGCAGTGAGTGCTTTCTCAGTGCCACAGTGGATGTAAAGTCCTAGGGCAGAGGCAAATGTCCCACAAGGTGGGGTATAGCCACCTGGTTAGGCAAGGAACCCTGCTCATTCAGGGATGGTGTGGGAAGCGAGCAGCATCTGCCGACTTGGTGAAAACCAGGTCCGGTAAAAATCCAGAGTCTGCTTCTGACACCAGATATTGATGTTCGATAAGGATCAGGAGAAAAAAATAGGCTGAATAGATGTTTATTCAGGGAGAAATAACTTACATTATAGGAAGACGAACACCAGCAGGTTCCTGGTCCCAGGAAGCTGTTCCTGTGCTGCAGGCAAGAGAGCTCTCCCAGTATCCTCCTCAAAATTCATTCCCTGGGTCACATCCGGCCCTGTCTCCACCCCCCAATGGGCGTGGTCTGTGTCACAGGCAGGGCTAAGGTGCTTATCTCACTATAGATAATGAATGCTCAATTTAATTCATGTCAGAATTTACTCAACCAATGGTCGGTCAATGGCAGAGGTGGTCTATGAATATATATAAAGAGCAAATAGGAGTTATTTCACCTAATACTAAAGACATTCCATGACTGCACATATTATCTATGTTAAGAAACCCCATACTTGCATGTATTCCCTGCCTAAAGGGTGTCTATAAGCCTTTATGGGCCCAAATATATTGCTTTTAGATAGGAGATAAATAACCATAAAGGCCCAGACAACCTATGGTAGGAAAGATAATATCTTATGGACCATAGTTGTTATTTGAGCTCTCTGTACCCATGACAACTTGGAATGGGTTCCCGTATAGGATTTCAGATGGGACCTGCAGGCAGAATGTGTTCCAGAACTGTCAAAGCCACTCAGGGAAGCTTTATATGGAATGAGATGATGAGATCCATCTTTAACTACTTGGTGGCAGTGCACATGTTTAATATCACAACTAAGGAGGCTGTCAGTAATCAAAAATGAAATACATTAATAAAACAAAATATGTAAGGAAGAATCAGATACACCTTTATATGAGTCGCACCATCTGGTAGTCTACTGCATGTCTAAATGGAATTGAAGGAGGAAGCTCTTCTTCTGTTGCTGCTTCCCCTAGCTATGGCTACCAAGTTTATTACTTTACTAGTTTTAGAGCTTTCTTCTTTGGACTTGACAAGTATAATGATGACCAGCTGAGACATGCACCCTGGTGAACTAAACAACTGCTGTAGTCTTCAGGTGCCCATTGTTAAGCAGCCATTTTTGGACTACCTGGACTAAAGCCTATGAGACATTATAATAAATCCATTTATTACATATATGGAGAAATTCATCCTACCACCCCTGTCCATGCACAGAACCTCGAATAATGCAATTAGTTTTTGCTTTCTTTTGTTTTGAACCTGCTACTGAACATGTGCTGACTAACAATATTGCTCACAAATACAACCTTCCTAGTTTCATTCCTCTCCAACTATGTCTAGGAAGACTACTGTTTTCATTACTATGCATTTTCCAACCATTTGCTCTGAGTTTCAGGGATAAAACTCCTACATTTTTAGAGCCATCATCCAGCTTTCTAGGAGGAGAAAGAGCTACTATCTTGTTTGTCATCTGGAGCCTGCTTCTCTTTCCTGATTTTAAGTGCCTGTGACAACCAGGTAAAGAGCAAATTCAGTTCACCTAAAGTCAATGTTAAGCTACATAGCAATTATCCCTTTTTGTATCCCTAAATCTCTCTGTAGTAGTTTGGCTGCAAATCATGTCAAAGGAGAAACTCCTGATTAACAAAGTGCCCCTAGGCCCATCCTCATATCATAGAAGAGGTCATTCTCAAGCTGCTTAATGGGGAATTACTGGAATGATCTGCCAGATAGCCGAGTTTTCTTCTAGAGAAAATCATAATTCAGCCAAATGGGCAAGATGAACCCAGAGGAGAACTGTTTGAAAAGGTAAACACTGTTGTGTTGAGGGGTTGACTGAGCAAGCAAGACATCTGTTTAGGTCCTGAATCACAAAGAAGAGCATAGCTCTTTCTCAAACCCACTAATGAGCTTAGTAGAGCCAGTATCAGCCGGGGCACCTAGACTTAGACACTCAGGTATTGAGAATGAAATAGATCCCTTCATTTAACATAATGAACATGGTTTGGAGAGAATGTAATTTTCAGAATCCAGAGCCTTTGTGGTAAGGTTGCTTCATATCCTGTGAACACTTCTATTCCCACCACATGGAGCTGGGGTTATTGGTCCCAAGTGTGCTGAGGGTTTAATCACTAAAGTTCCCCAGATGCACTGTGTTCTCCTCATGATGCAATGCTTGAGTAGTATTCTCATGAGCTGGTCTCATTGAAAGATAACTCCTACTGAATTCCTAAAATCTCCCATTTTTTTCCATCTCCCCCTGAAAGGAGAGAACAGTAAGCAATTCCTCATAAGAAGCATAGTTAGAATAAGACATAGGTTAAGTAAGACCTCCCTTTCACAGGTTTTATCTTTTCTTTGTTCTGCCTTTCCTCTTTTCCTCATGTTCTGGTCCTCCACTCCAAACCCTGTCAGTGAAGTGTGAATCTGTGTTTCATGTTACTCATGTATTATTAAATACTTATAGTACTAATTTTTCTGTTGAAAATTTTAATTGCATTCCTGGCCTTACTTGCTGTTTCTTATTACTACTTAAATTCTTCAAAGTGTCAGTTGTAATTTGACCCTGGAAGAACTTAAAAAATGTCAGTTACTTTGTAATGCTAAAGTCTGTTTTAGGATCCAGGTTTTGGTGGTGCTTGCCTTTAAACCCAGTACTCAGGAGACACAGGCAGGCAGATTTCTGTGAGTTTCAGACCAATGTCATAAATACAGGTAGTCTCACTACAACTAAGGCTATTGCACAGGGAAACCCTGTCTCAAAATCTCCCAACACATCTGATTTAGGCTCTGTCCCCTTTGCCCATTGGCCAGAAAAGAATGCATGCTATCATTACAGAGATATTCTTTACATATCTCTTAAGTCTATGGAGTTATTTCTCATTGGAAAGGCAAATATAGAACAGCTGCTCTTCCAGTTTTTTAGAATTAGGGTTCTGAGACAGGCTCATTCTTTTTGACGTAGATGTCCTTGATCCCAGTTTTTTGCTTCCAGGGCAATGTCCTTGCTGATCTACTGATTATCCCTTCTTAAATAAGTGAATGTATTCCTTCAGTACCTGTTTGTGGACCAAGCATCTTAAACATTTTATATGTGGATACCAATTATTTTTACAGAAATATTTAATAAACAGAAATCATTAATCTGTAACACTGCAATTTGATTTAAAGTATAACCCACTCCAAAATCACAAATGATGTAAAAATACCAGAAGATGAAAAATTATGTCCATCGTGTTTTAAAATTTTCTATTTATATCATGGTTAACATGGAGTCGACCATGAATTGCACTTACAGGAAAAAGAAAATCACGTGTAGCATGGTTTTTTTCTTCAGACTAGAGTAAAATGAACAGTTGTGTGTGTGTGTGTGTGTGTGTGTTTGTGTGTGTGTATTTCAAAGGGAATCAGAGTAGGTAGTCAGCTGCTTAATTTACTATCATGAAAAAGGCCCTGCTTGAGGAGAATGGGCCGATGATGTCATAGGGAGTGGTACTATTAGAAGGTGTGGCATTGATGCAGTTAGGTTGGCATTTTGGGAAGAAGAGTTTAACTGGTTATGGGCTTTCAGGCTTTCCATGTGCTGGATATGAGCAAGTGTGTAAGATGACGTACTGTGGCCTGTGTATCAAGATGAAACCAGCATGACATTCTTCTTCAAATCATTTTTTCTGTTATGATGACAATGGACTGGACCTCTGAAACTGTGAGTCACTCCAATTAAGTGTCTCCTGTATAAGATCTCTCTTGGATAGAATAGTGGTGAATATCTCATCCCTGCCTGTTATTGGTTAGTCCGGGGTTGGATTCCCTGACTGGGAGAGGATTACTCAGGAGGCAGAAGCAAGAAGATCTCTGTGAGTTCGAGAAGAGCCTGGTATATAAGACTAGTTCCAGGACAGACTCCAAAGCCACAGAGAAACTCTTTCTCAAAAAACAACAAGACTTGTGGAATTTGTTTGTGTTTATACATAGCAATAAGAAAAAAAATCTTAACTAATGAATATTCAGTGATTTTTTTATATCCTCAGGTTGTATTAATTCACGTCACATGAATGAAGACAGACTATATTTGTGTGATCAAAATTTTGGAAGGTTATATTTAGCTGGGGCATGACATACAGGATTAGGTATGAAAATTGCATGGATCACATTTTATTGTGCCTGTGCTACCCTGTGCTGGGAAGAAACTACTGCATCCTTCAGCATGAGGCTTTGGGTATTCATTGAGAAGCAAATGCAGATAATTTATTGACTGTTTACCAAACACTGTGGCTGGTATTGGGGACTGCAATTAAAGAGAGGAATATGAAATTATTGAGTTCATTTAAGAACTTTGATTTTTCTGTAGACACTGTGCAGAAAGAGGTGGGAGACAGAAGGAACATGAGCAATTCTGTGCTTTCCATCGGTGGAAATTAGCATTGTGGAAACTGTAATCAATTTTAGATGATTTGCAAAGTGCCTGACTGGCCACTTCTTGGTGATAATGGACAGATGTTATCATGGAAAGAAATTGCAGGCTCTCTTGTAGGAGCTCCAAATGTAAACCACTGCCACACAGCATGGTGAGTGTCTGGGATGCTGTGCAGGAAGAGCAGCTCTGCCTAGCTGTCATTGCTGCTGGGATTGTGAGGGACCATGTGACATGTGCTGCCCAGGGCCAATGGCCCTTGTGCTCTGAGCCTACTTGTATATATGTTCCCTGAGGAGAGTGAGATAGATGTGATATCAGTATCCATACTGGTCTGTGGTTCTGCAAGACTGTAATCCAAGCACTTGGGAGGTAGTGCCAGACAGATAACTGTGAGTTCTAGGCCAGGCTGATTTTCAAAGTACATTCCAAACACACAGAGAAACCCTGACTTGAAAAATCAACCCAAACCAAAAGAAAACAAAACAGAAACAAATATTTGTTTCCTCTGTACATCACAGGCTTGCTTTTGGCATGTTTTGGATCATACAAGGGAGAAACTAATATTTTGGCTTCTGGAATTTAGGAATGTGGCATTCCACATTCAGGTTTAAAAATCAGTGGAAATAGGAGATGTGGATCATCCTTCAGCAAGATTTGACCACAGTGCTTTTAATTTTCCCTTACCACCATTTCAACCAGGAAAGTTGAAATCAAATAACTCTATTGTACTTAAGACATTATCTTTCCTGCTACAAGATGCCTGAACCTGGATGGGGAAAGTCTGCCATCTAAATAACAATAGATTTGGGCCCAGTCATGTTTACACACACCCTTCAGGCAGGCAGTAAGTGCAGCTATACAGGGCCTGAATGCAGATGGTATGTGCAGTTATGGAGTGCATTTAATATGGGAAGCAATTACTATTAGCCATTTATACATATTAATAGAAGTCCTCTGGCATTGCCCTACCTTTGGTTGATGACTTAAAATTAGTGAATGAATAAAATGGAGCTTCATATTTTAAATGACCACAAAATAGCATCATACTTGGACACATATCTTACAGTCTCCACAAAGTTGATGCCATATGGATCCTACTGAGTCTATTCCATAATAGCTTTAGAGAGCATTTCTTTGAAATACTCCTTTATGCTGAAGACCAGCATAGACCATCTAGACTCATAAACCAAGCAACTACAGAATTCTTCCAATTTCCATTGTTAGGCATTGTTAGAGTATGTGGCCCTCAGCTTCTGAGACAGCCCAATAAATCCACTTTCAACAATCACAGTTTTCCTCTACAGAAAATTATGTCTGCCAGAAGGAAAACTTGAGACCAGGTGACAGATTTGTGCATCACAGGGTTGCTTTTGTGTTTTGTGGGAACATTCACTGGTAAACTGTAAGTTTGGCTTCTGGAATTCATGAACATCTCATTCAACATTCAGGTTTTCTTACATGATTTATTCAAAGTTTAGAAACCGCTAAAAAGAAGTGATGGGGATCTTCCTTCAGCAATATGTGATCAGAGTGCTATTAACATTTTCCTACCTCCCACAACAATGGTGTGATTCAGGAAAATTGAGTTTCTGGGATCTAATGGAATTTCTGATCTACAGAACTTTCTAGGTGTGCATGATGTTGAATGTGTGGATTGTGCGGATGCCTCATGCTGTTTCATGATACATGTTGCAGGAACAGATATTAAATTATTCTTCTATGTTATTTTCCGTCTGGGCATCAGCAGGTCCATGTTTACCTTAAACCACGAGGTGACATGAGAGTTTGCAGTAGCAAAGCAAGAGATTAACCCCATTTGTATGTGGAGTTTTAGACTAGGGCACATATCTTTTGGGAAGAAATATCAGTAGCTTGAGGGTCAGAAGCAGAACAGTTTAAGGCTTCTTCTTGTTTAAAGTTTTGGGAGTCGTGAAGTCTAGTTATTTACTTTGTAAACACATAAAATCATTGGTAGCTGTGTTACACTAGTCAAGACCTCATTTTACAAGGCTGACTTTCCCTTGACCTCTTGAGAAATGGTTGGTAATATTTTCCTGCATTTCTTTTTCCATTTTTCTATACATCCCCTTTATTCTTTCCCAAACATTCTCAATTGCTGTAGATTTGTTGTGAGTATATAAAAGTGAGTATAAAAGTCACACTGTGTCAGTGTATGCACTATTATTTGTAATCCTGTTGATACATGTGTTTCCAGTTTCATATAGGTCAGGAATTAGATGAGGTGTTGGAAATTTTAATTGTATTTTAATGAATTCATATTGCAAATTTACCTTCCATGGTATCATAATGTTGAGGCATCCATTTTCCAATGATTATTCATTGAATTCTTTATTTATATGGGCTTAGAAGATGGCACAGCACATAATCTTCTGGATGACCTGATTTCAGATCCCACCAACCAAACACAGAAGTTCGTAAAAACCTCTTACTATAGATACAGGATATCTAACAACCACTTCTATGGTGTGTCCCATAAACACACAAGGAAAACATCTCTCTTACCAATGCTGTATATTCAAAATTTGGTGTAAACATTTCTTTTTACTTATGAAAGACCCGCAGATGGTGTGGACCCTCACGCCCTGACTCAGGTGAGGCGACCCCCCCCCAATCACTCAAGATAAGTGGTCTTGATGCAAAAGCATGAGGTTTTTTATATTCCAGTGCACTGGGGTCCACAGCCATACTCCACGTGGGGTAGAGGACTTGGAAACCTGAGTACAGTGTTTGGACAGCTTTTATAGGGTTACAATAAAGCCTACACATCATAAACCAATCATTTCATAGCATCTGGTGTGGATCAATTAATTTGAAGTATCCAAGCCTGCCCAGGAAGTGTGCTTTCACTAGGGCTTCTGGGTGGTGTGAAAAGGCTCATTTTGTGTGTTCACTCACTCACTCACTCACAACCCTGTCATAAACATTCAAGAATGTGACCTTTTGCATACTCACTGCTAGGGGGCAGGGTTTATGGAGATTTAGGCTAAATTTTTCCATCATTACACTTATAAGCAAATGAAAACAAAACCAGTCGCTTCTTTTTAAATGTTATTTTTAAAATTTAGTCTTCATTTTAAATACCATCCATAATTCACCTCCCTCCCCATCTTCTTTCCCCAATATCTTCCCCTTCATAAGCCCCATCCAATTCTTAGAGGGGATAAGAACTTCCTTTGGGAGTCAACAAAGTCTAGCATACCAAGCTGAGGAAGGCTCTAGGCATTACATCCTGTATCATGACAGAACAAGGTGACTCACCATAGGATGTAGCTTACAAACATCCAGTTTGTCACCTGGGATAGCTCCTGGTTTCACTGCCAGGTTCCCTCGAACAGATCTATTCACAGGGTTTAGTCTGATGCAATGAAAATCCTCCAACAGTCAGTCCATAGTCTGTGAGTTCCACTAGTGACAGTATTAGGGGGTGTGGCATTGTTGGAGTGGGCTTTACCTAGTTAGAGGAAGTATGTCACTGGGAGTGGGTGGAGTCAGGCATTGATGTTTCTTGTATATAGGATGCTGGCCAGTGTGTTGGTGAACATTCTGTTGCCTCTGAGTCAAGAGTTAATGACACTAACCTACAGCACCACATTCACCTGCAGGGTGCCATGCCCCAGCCATAATGATGATTAACTGAATCTCTGAAACATTAAGTGAGACAACTCAATTAAATGTTTTCTTTTTAAGAGTTTTCATTTTTTGTAGTATCTCTTCACAGCAATAATACCCTAAAAAGACAGATGTGGGTATCAGGGGCTGGGATATTGCTGTGAGAGGCTGGCCCAATCATAAAATTTCTTTAATGTTATATGAGTATAATTGATCTACAAGCTTGTGTCTCCCTTTATGTCTATTCATTTTTTTTTTGTCCTCAGTGCTATAAGATTTTTAAAGAGCCAAGAAAAGTTCTATGTGAACATCAAATTCAGTTTCCTTCTAAGGTAACTTGATGAATATATTATAATGTCCATGTCATAAAATAAATGTGGGGAGTGCCAGAATTATATGATTATATTGTCAAAGAAGCAGACATTTACAATGTGTTTACCAAACTTCCTGTTTAACACAGATATGGTGTAGAACCCTTCATGGACCCCCGAGGGACCTTGAGCAAGCCTGAAGCTGTTGGCTGGAACTCCTTGCCCCAAGGCTGTTTTGGTACTCTTCCCATTTTGATAACACACCTCTTAACACACACCTTGTGACAACACACACCTTGTAGGGAAGAGCTCAGCCTAAAATTCCTGTAATTTTCCATTGTGCTGTAAATTGGTATTTAAGACCATTCTTTCCCCTCAATAAACTGCATTCGGCATTTGGTGTTCTGACATTGCCATTGAATGAATGACCCCCTGTCTTGTCTTTATTTCAATCTCTAGGCCATCACCTGATTTGTGGAACAAATCAGGGCACAGGCAATACCAGTGGATCTTGCCCACCAAGATTTGGAAAGAAAGGATCACCTAAGAAATCACCCTCGGATGCCGGCCAGCAAAATTAAGTGAATGAGGGTGTATTGAAGAATGGGTTCCAATAACCCTAAGGAAAGTCTCAGTGGACTATTAGTGACCCTATTGAAAAGACAGGGCAATAGGATTAAAGACAGCTAAGGAACTCATTGCCACAATTAAAAAGAAAAATGGCAGAGATGAATAGGACTTTTGAGGAATTACAATATCTATCAAGGGACAAGAGGGATCCCAACTAGGATATTATAGTCATGCTGTAACTGATGAACTGGATACTTTGGAATCAGAAAATGAAGCTGGTGAGCCCATATTTCAACTCCAAAGGCACAACCCCTTTTGTGATTCCGATTCCTTTTGTAGGGCCTCTATAACTCGAGGGTTAGAGGAAGAGGCCAAAGATTTAATAACCAAGGTAGAAGTGTTAGAATAGGAAAGACAAGTGTTTCCGGTGATTGAGACAGTGGATCCACAGGATAAAAGAGTGAGGGAGCACAGCCCATTAAATTTTAAGGATATAAAACAGCTTAAAGAGGCTGTCACTGCTTATCGGCCCCATGCTCCTTTTACTCAGACAATTTTTGAGTCTTTCGCAGGATTAAATTGTATTGATTGAATGCAGCACTGTAGAGCCTTGCTGAGTGGGTGTGACTATTTGCTATGGAAAGACAAATTTCAAGAATTTTGCAAGGAAACCATACAAAGTAATGCTGTTGCTGGATTTCCTGCTAGGAATTTAGATATGCTCGCAGGCACTAGGCAATATTCTATACTTGTAGCTCAAATTCTTTTTGACCCAGCAGTCCATGCACAAAATGCTGTTGCTGCTACTAGAGCTTGTAAAGCCCTGCCTAATAAGGCTGCAGGAGATCAACTATCTAAGGTATTGCAGGGACTGTTTGAGCCCTATTCAGATTTTGCAGACTGCCTCCTACAGCTGCCAGGCCACATTTTTGGTGATGATGGAAATGCCATGCCCATAGTTAAACAATTGGCATTTGAAAATGCAAACAAGTATTGTAAAGAGGCTTTACATCACCATAAGGCCAAAGGTCTTAATGATTATATACGCATATGTAGGGACATAGATGGTCATCACATTATGGTCCAGGTTGTAGCTTCAGTTATTAAAAGAGGTGGGGACAATAGAGGAGCCAGGCAAAAGACTTGCTGTTGGTGTGGACAACAACGGCATTGCTGTGGCTCCAGAATGTAGTACTCAGTTTCTTAAATGGTCAGATAATGAAGGACATACAGGTCTTTTTCAGCCTTTTGTGTGAAGTCATATCCCTGTTAATCTTTGGGGGAGAGATGTGCTTCAGGCCATGGGAGCGGTCCTTACTACTGAGCCTGTTAAAAATATGCTGACTAATCAAGGTAATGTACAAGAAAAAGGAATGGGTAAATTCCTAAATGGTGACCCTCAGTCTGTTGTATCTAAAAATTTAATTATCATAAGAGCCGGAGATCGCACTGGGCTGGGAAATTTTCCTTCTCTTCATTTTAAAGAGCCCTATAAGAGTTATCTTTGGGTGGTGTTGCCTCAAGGAATGGCCAAGAGTCCCACTATTTGTCAAATTTATGTATCATTGGCCATTGCCCCCATTAGAGAGAAATTTCAATCCCTCTATATTTTACATTATATGGATGATACTATTTTAGGCGACCCAGATTCTTAGGAAATGAATGAGGATTTTGGGGAATTGCAACATAATCTTCAACTAGCTGGCTTAAGAATAGCCCCAGAAAAGGTGCAACAAGAATTTCCCTATCAGTACTGGTCATCAATTGTTAAAGACTACTTTAAGGCTGGATAAACTGACCACCTTTAATGATTTTCAAAACTTATTGGGAGACATAAATTGGGTTCGATCTAGTTTAACCCTAACCACTGGGCATCTTAGACCATTATTTGATATTTTACAAGGAGATTCTGATCCCACTTGTACACACACCATAACGCATGCTGTGTGGAAATGCATACAGCTTGTGCACAAATGCCTCCAATCTGCACATTTAAATTATATTGACTATTCTAAGAACTTGATGTTATTAGTTTTTGCTTCAGCATATTCCCCTACTGTGGTATTTTGGCAAACTGGTCCTATATTGTGGGTTCATGAACATTCATCCCCAAGAAAGGCAGTTAAATCTTATCCCCAGGCAAAGCTTTCTATTATTCAAAAGGAATATAAAATGAGCCTTCAAGTTTTTGGCAAGATGCTGGATGTAATTGTTAGTCCCTATACTCAACAACAGATACAATGGCTTCAACAGTTTGATGAGGACTGGGCACATTGCTTGTGTTCCTCAATCTGCCACTTTGATAGTTATTTTCCTTCCAGTAAGTTAGCTCATTTAAAAAAAATCACCCTGTGTGTTTCCTCAAGGTTATTTCCCGAAATCCTCTGAAGGTGGCCCGCAATGTATTTACAGATGGCTTTTCAAATGGTTGTGCAATAGCTGTTTCTTTTACCATTATCAAATGCTCTATACTTAAAGTGAAGTCTGCACAATTTGTGGAACTATCTGCAGTACTATTAGCCCTTCAGCATTTTTCTAATCAGCCATTTAACTTATACACAGACAGTAAATATGTGTATCATATATTGGCTCCCTTAGAAACTGCTGCTTATATAGCTCCAGTCTCTCATGTACAAGAACACTTACTAGACATACAAAGCCTACTATGGAGGCACTCTCCTCCAATTTCTGCAGGACATCTCCAAGCAAATTCTGATTTAGCCCGCCCTTTAAGTGAAGGAAATGCCATTGCTGATTTTAATATTAAAACAGATAATGCCATCATGATGATGAGAGAGTCTGGTTATGAAACTGACTGCACAGCTCATACAACCTTCCAATTAATGCAGGGGTCACTTAAATTCCATTTTAAAATTGCTAGATACCAAGCTATTGATATAGTTAAGAATTGTCCCCTATGTGCAGAGTTCTTACCTTTTCCACACCTTGGAGTTAAATCCCGTGATGTCACACCTAATGATATCTGGCAGATGGATGTTACCCATAACTTCCTTTGGTCGTCTACAATTTGTTCATGTATCTGTGGATACACATTCTCATTTCATATTTGCCTCTGCTCATACTGGAGAAAGGATTAAGGATGTTAAGAGCCATTGTTTACAATCCTTTGCTTATATGGGAATGCCCAGACAATTAAAAACTGACAATGGCCCTGCTTATACTAGTTAGGGTTTTAACTCTTTTTGCAAAATTTTTTTTATCCCACATAAGATGGGTATCCCTTATAATCCTCAGGGTCAGGCCATGGTGGAATGTGCACATCACACAATTAAAGCCTATCTTCATAAAACAAAAAAAGGGGGAGTTTACAGGGTCTTCTCAGGGAGTTTACAGGGTCTTGTCCTTTATATTTAAATTTTTTTAACTATTGATGGTGCTGCTCGATCTGCAGTCGACAGTCATTGGCGCCCTCTGTCATCTGACTATGGTTCAGTTATGTGGAAGAATGTCCCCACTGGAAAACTGTGCAGCCCCAACCCAGTTCTAGTATGGGCCCGAGGGTCAGCTTCTGTCTTTCCACAAGATGCAGATAACCCTGTTTGTGTGCCTGAGCAGCTGATTCACCATACGCGTGGGGACGGTGATTGTAACAGCCAGAACGAAGGTCCGATGGGTCTTCAAGAATCTACCCATCCTGATGACTGTGGGTCTGAGTAGCCATATGTGGCATTTTTTCCTAACCGTTAATTATAATTTGGATCCAGTGTCTATAAATTTACACTTTGATCCAAAGGACAAGAATTTCACCTTTATCTCAGGCATTGTATTCTGGTTCCGTTCTTTTTGTTGTAACTAATGCTAATTTTGGAGAAAGTTTCATTTTTCTCAGCAGGTCTGCCAACTGTAAAAGCTGTCGTGGGCCATGTACCCAGGTGTGGAGCAGAGAGGAAAGGAGATTTTTGGGATCATGACTGCCAGTGCTGCCTTCACCACTGAAGGAACAGTTTCTACCATAGCCCTGTCCTAATCTGTAAATACTGCAAGCACAGTTGATCAACTATCAGGTGATTTGGGTAAGCCTTAGCCACCCAAATCACACTTATTATCTAGTACAAATTGGAATTTTTAAACTAAATTTACAAACTAACCTCTTGTAGGATTGAATTTTTGTGAGAAGATCATAAGGCTTCTTGGTCTCTGTCTTTTACACATATCTGTGTTAATGCATCATTTTTCTCCAGAAATCCTGGAGTGATCAGTTTTTAAGTTATACACATGCTTTACCCATGCAGATCATTAACATCTATGAAACCTGAGTGCCACTTGCCAATGCAGAAGGCCTTTTACAAGGACTTCAACATGTGAGCAGATCATTGGTGTTTGTAGCCCTTGCACTTGGTGCTACTTTGCCACAGCATTAGAGAGGCCCATGCCAACTTTCAAACAACAGAGATACTGTCTTTGGCTCAAGAGAAAATGCCTCTGCCCACTTGTGACTGACAAACTATTTACCAGTGATGGTTAAGGCAGAGGGGGCAAATATCCAACCTAAGACAGGTAGGTTACGAGCCTGGGTGACCTCTCCAATGATGGGTAAGGAATTATGCTGACGTCCTCTGCCACCTAAGGCAGGTGTTAGTTTATATTGGAAAAGGGGAGGGGACCTGTAGGGCCCTGCATGGACCCCAGAGGTGCTTTGAGCTAGCCTGAAGCTGTTGGCAGGAACTCCTTGCAGCAAGGATTTTTGGTATTCTTACGGTTTTTGATGGCACACACCTGCTGACACACACCTCATGACAATATACACCTCTTAAGGAGGAGCTAAACCTAAAATTTCTGTAATTTTTCAACTATGATGTAAGTCAGTATTTAAGACCATTCTTTCCCCTTAATAAACTTCATTCGGCATTTGGTATTCTGACAATGCCATTGAACGAATGACCCACTGTCTTTTTTTTTTTTTTTCCAATCTCTAGGCCTTTACCCAATTCATGGAAGCAATGGTAGTGCGGGTACTACAAAATTAAGTTTGTGTTGACTACAAAGACTTTTCTACACAAAGACTCCTGATTGAAATGCTTTCCACAGGTGCAGCCCATAGACTGAAGTATTCATAGGAACATCCAGATCTGGGGTGTTGCTAGGACCACATCGGACCTCACAGAATATGGTGACAGTTTCCCAACAAGCCTGCAGGAAGCCTTGCCAAACTGTCTACTGTGACCTCCCTATTTTCAGGTAACATCCTCTCATTCACAATGCTGTGGATTCTGCACTCTTCCATGCTCAGAATTCTTCACAGCAACAATCAGCACAGAAGTCAGTCCAATGGTGCCTGTTCTGCTATAAAACCAAGCCTGTAGCATGTCTCTAGGGAGTGTCCTGCAAAGCCTGAGACTTGGAGGGTGGCCTTGATGCCCCTGATTGGCTAGAGAAGCTTCAGTGACAAGAGCACTTCCTCCAGGGTTAGAGTGTTCTTAAAGTCAAAGCACAGGGGTCACTGACACTGGCTTCTACTGCAGACCTACACTTTTAGAGATCTGCAGAGACGCTATTCTATTCAATTCTATTTATTTATTTATTTATTTATTTATTTTTCATGTTCTAAGACAGGTTTCCCTTTGAGAAACCTGCTGTCCTTGAATTATCTCTGTAGACCAGGCTGGACTATTGCATCCCACTTATTATAATTATTGTAATTACTGTTGTTGTTTTCAGTAGATTTTCTCTTTAATTGAATTATTTATTTATTTTTAGTTTTCATACACAGTTTTCCACAGTGCCCTGGTACTTGGTCTGTAAACCTGGCTGGCCTTGAAGTTACAGAGATCTGGCTGTCTCTACGTCTTGAGTGCTGTTATCAAAGGCATGGGCCACCCCCACCAGTTGCATAAGGAACTTTAATGTAACTTACATGTCTGCAATGATGACCCAGCTCTTTTCCTGCAGTGCACAGGTTAATATTCTCCTTCGTCCTCCACACAATATGAAGAGCTTGCTGAGATGATTATACAATGCAGACTGGAATGCTTCTCTTACTTAACAGATAGAAATGTGCTCAAGAATATTAAAAACTAAAGAGAGATTTTAGAACACCAAAAGAAGATATTTAATCTGTGGCTTCTTGCTTAGGTTAGGAGAAGTCATGGTACATTTTACCTGGTTGTCACAGGCCCTTCAGACAAACATTAGAAAAATGCAGGAATCATAGCACAAACAAGACAATAAATCTTTCTCCTGCCAGAAGACTGGATGATAGTTCCATTGCATTGGGAATTTATTCCTGAAATTCAGCACAAATTCTTGAGAAATTAATAACAATAAAAATTGTTGTCTCCATGGTTAGTTGAATACTTGTAGAGAATGGGGCTGGGAAGAAAGCCTCTATGAGAACTATGGTGAACCAGCACAGCTTCCTCAGTGGGCAGATGAGAAAACATCTGCATTATTCAGTGTTCTCTACTTGAACAGGACTGGGTTCATATTTCTAAAGCAATGCAGTCTTCACCCAGCCTTCTGATTGTATAAACACGGATTTTCTTCTTTGAGATCTGGTTTTTGTATTTCTACCTTGTGAGTCTGAAGTCCAAGTGAGAACCAGGCAACAAGTACCTTTAGTTCATGGGATTTCAGTGTGAAAATACAGAATAAATATCTCCTGTTGTGTCCTGGAATCCTCTTAATTTGGGACAGGGAATAATCACTTCAATAACATTGTTTACTGTCCTGTGCAAGCTAGCTAGCCACATTGTATCCAGAAGGAAGGAAAGAGTACAGGAAGATAGCAGGGTTTGATTTTGGAGTCTGGAACAAGTGCTATATAAATGCATATCTCTGCTGATCTAGAAAATATATTTGTCTGGGGTGGAAGACACTGTCAGGAAACATTGTACTGTGTCATTAAGGACTGTGTAACCTTTGTCACTCAGGCCTCAATATCCAATCAGGCCCTTCAGGTAACCTGTCATTATGAATATTTTAGGGCATGTTTTTGTTTGTATGGTTTTTGTTTTGTTTTTTTGTTTTTGTTTTTGTTTTTTTTGTTTGTTTGTTTGTTTTTTGTTTTATGAGCCACGGTTTCTCAGTAGCTTTGGAGCTGAAAGATCCACAGAGCACATATACACCCATGCCCCAACTCAGCCCCTGACAAATCACTCATGAGAAGCGGTCTTGATGAAAAAGCATGAGGTCTCTTATATTTCAAGAGCATTGGGGTCTGCAGCCATATTCCATGAGGCAGTAGAGGACTGGGGGAATCTTGGGTACACAATTGAGACAGCTTTTATAGGGTTACAACAAAGCCCACGCATCCTAAACCAATAATCTCATAGCATCCAGTGCAGACCAATCAATTTGAACTATCCAAGACCGTGCTTAACCCAGGAAGTGGGTGGGGTGACAAGGCTCATTTCCTGTATTCACTCGCTCACAGGTGATGTCTTAAACAGCCCTGTCATAAACAGTTAAGAATGTGACCTTTTGCCTACTCCTGGGTCAGTGGAGAGTTAGGCTAGGCTTCCCTAGAAGTAACTCTGTAGACCAGGGCGGCCTCAATCTCACAGAGATGCACCTTCCTCTGCCTCTCCAGTCCTGGGATTAAAGGTGTGTGTCTCCAAATGGTACAAGTCCCATCTCGATGCCAGTTTCACGTTTGTCTCTGAAATGAAGCTGGTACAATGTTTTGTTTCTGGTGTGCTTAAATTACTGCCACAGGGAGTTGACTGGATATATTGGAAGAGCTGCTAACCATGACATGGTGAATGAGGTGCTGCTGTTCCCAGTTGGGGAGGGGCAGATCCTGACATTCCTGAACCAATTTGAATCTGAATGGGAAACTGCAGCCAGTTTCACTGTCCTGTGATATATCACAAGGTCCTTGCAATTTGCTGTGCCCAGGTGTAGGCCTCTGAATCACTTCACTCTGTGGGATGAATGTGCTCAGAGCATTGGGAGCAGGGAACTGTGTGTTGCAACATGTCTCTACTCAACATCAATCTGTTTTAGTTGCATCCATGGAAAGGTTGCCAACCTTGGAGAGGCCTCATTTCTCTAGTATCTTCAAGACATTTAGCACTTTGCATTTTACATTTATTTGTTGTCATGTATTACTGTGGCTGTTGTAAAAGACTTCCCTTTTGTTCAGTGTACTCTACTTACATGCCATGATGTAGATGAGTAAAATTGTTTGTATAAATGATTTACCAAATTTTGGAAATAAATAGTAAGTCTCACAAGGTAGATTTTTGCTTACAGACGACTGCCTCTAAGACACTCCAAAGACAATTGTATAATAACCAGTTCTGTTAGAAATCAGGATGGTAGAATACACATTTATTTAAGAGGATTGTCTAGACATTTGGGTCCAAACTGTTACAAATGAGCCACCGTTGATTTATAATCTGCCACTATGCCCATTGTTCTATGAAAAACAGGCCTCTAACAAGGTGCTCAAGGAGGCATTACACTGTCAAAAGCAACCTTAAAGCCAGTTGTGCCATGAAGTTACAGTGTTCTTCTTGAGACAAGCATTGTTATTCCAGGTGGGCAATAGGACACTAGGTGAAAACTATTTGAATCAAAACATTGTCATGTTAAGGACTTGCCCTATCATGCAGTTCATCACATGGCTTTCATTTAGGCACTCAGTCAGGGAGGAGGAACATTCTTGGGAAGCTTCCCTAAGGGCCTAATATATTGACAAAAAAGCAGAGCTTTCTCTAAAACCAGGAGTGTGTTGGTAGAGCTGGTAATGGTCTGCAGTCACAGCTTTCATGGAAGGTTTGCTTCAGATCCTGAGAACCTAAGCTTTCCAACCATGTAGAGCTGTCATTATTGATGGAAGTGCCATCTTGGGCTTAGTCAGTAATGTTCTTGAGATACCCTGTGTTCCTCTTGTATAGTGTTATTTGAGTAGCTGCCTCCAGAATTTGTCCCATGGTCTGATGCTTCCTGCTACTTCATAGAAGTCCCATATTTTCTTCCATTCCTCCCACCCCCCCCCCCTTGGAGTAGTATACAAGATGCTATTCTGAAGAAGCTTAAATCCCTGCACTCTGAAGGCAGAGGTTGGCAGATCATAATGAGTTCAAGACCATGTCAATTGTGTATTTAAGAAATTACTCTAGGATGTTTCAATGCCATATAATCCTCCCATATATCTCAGTGCTTACAATTATAAGTTCCCTGCCTCTTTTAATTTGTTCAAAGTGTAACTTGGACCATGGACCCAAAAGACATTTAAGGAAGATTGTGTATGTGGAATGTGTATGTATCTAATCTGGGTCTACTTTGAGCATTAGCTAGAGATGTATGCATGCCATCATTAAAGAGATTTTTCTTTATTAATCTCCCAAGTGTGTGAAGGGATTTCTCCCTAGGATGGGAGAACAGCTGCATTTTCATCCTGTTAGAAAATAATGTTGCTGAGGTGAACTCTCCATGTTGAATCAATTGGCTTTGACACAAGTCTGTTACTCTCCAAAACAATGAACATCTGTGCTATATATTACATCTCCAAATTTCTTAAGTAACTATTCCACATAAGAGATTTAAAATTTTCCACTTTCCATCATGAAGTCATACACAATGTGGTCATAGGAAAACAATTCACTTGTAGACCAATTTTTTTTCTACCTCCAGGCAAGAGTAGGAGGCATGGTTTATTGTGTACACTGTAGGAAAAATTGAGAAAAAATTCAGGTGATTTATTAATCTTTATGAGAAAGGACCATACTGTGATAGGGGTAGTGATTCTGTAATTTCTCAGCAAGTTTTTATCCCTGTCATGTGTATGAATACAGATCAGTTTGGTTGTACAGTTTTGGCAGGTTATTTTGAGGAAATTAATATTTATTTGGCAATGAGGAAACTGTCATGTGTCCAATCCTGCTTGACACAGTTATGTCAGGACAGAGGTTTGAGAAACAGATCATTGATTGTAAATGTATGTGTCAGGTTACAGTTCTCAGACAACATCTACATATGGGCAGCATCAATCTATATATTTGTTTCTTTGAGACAAGGTCTCTGTAGTTTTGGAGCTGGTCCTGGAACTCTATAGACCAGGCTGGCCTTGAACTCAAAGAGATCTGGTTTGGAACGGTGCTAACTGTACCTTGCCCAAACCACATTCTATGACCCCTCAAGGAACGGATGGCAGCTAAGAGAAAAGTTCTTCACCCACACCTTAGATAATCCATGACCAATGGATTATTGTTCCATGATGTTTGAGTCAAGAATTTTAGACCATTTAATATTAATTATGAAATTAAATTATTTACATTAATCGTGACAGCATTGTTCACAAGTCTGGTTTGGAGCCACCTTAGGGAAGGGGTGATGTTACATGAAAAAATTATTTGATTATTTAATTATATAAAACAATGATTATATCATCCTTGACACCTGGAATTTGGTGCCACCTTGTGGGGCCAAGTGCAACAGATCATCTAATTACATAATTACAGTATTTAAATTGACAATTGTTGTTAACACCCAAGGCAATGTATTTGTATTATTATGTAAACCAATAATCCTCTATTCCATGAAGAGTTCTGTAAAGCTCCCTCTTGTGGAATTAATGTGCAATACCATCACATTTTATGATTCATTGTTACCTTTGATGATGTTGACATCCTTCACGACTGGAGTCTGGCCATTCTCCCCTGCCAGTTAAATGCTACATCACATATTTATTGTGACAGTTAGCTATTACCGACTTAATTATTTAATTCTTTAAATTATTTAAACGACAGACAATGCCATCACCGATTACAATTAGGGTGAAAATGTCTGTCAAGGATAAGTTTAGGAAGGCTTTAGACATGGACACAGCAGTTTCTGAATGATCTATGCATCACCCCGAGTACTAGGGATGCTGGGTGATTGATGCCAGTAGATTCCAGGGTGCCCTCCAAGTAGTACAAGGACTTCACTAAGGTAGGCATGGTGGTCTGGCTGTTTGACTCCCTGCTCTTCCTCCACTTCTTCACATTGGTTGTGATCTACCATTAGAAGAAGTAGTGACGCTAAGAGGTCAGCACCATCACCGAGACCTCACAAAAGGATGACGACTCAGAACACGGAAGAACATCTCTCTCTCAGCTCTGCTGGTGAGGCCCCTGCTGCAGCCATCTTTTCAGCAGATAGCAACATTTTTAGCTACTACTGCTATGCCAGGTTTGGTCCCATCATATCAGGTCCTTCTGCAGCACAACAGAGAATCAGGCACTCGTGATGATGTCAGGCCAGCAGAGTTCTTCAAGCAAGACAGAATGATTATCTGATTACTGACTCAGGGAATTTTAAAACTCCGTGATGACAGCGTATATTATCATGTCTGGCATGTCTGCCCAGGAATTGATGATACAAAAAATTTCAACCACTTACATAAGTAAAGATGTAATTCTTAAATTGTTTCATTATATAAACTGTGAACCCTGAAGTTTGGCGCCACCCTGTGCCATTCAATTGTGACACACGATCTAAATATCTGATTATTTCATTTCTCCAATCTGTCTTTTTCTACTCCAGGAAGAGTGAAGTCTGGATCCACCTTGTTGGTGTTAATTGTCTAATGTGATTTAATTAAGTAATTAATTATTTAAATCAATTGTGATATCATTATGTTATCTCTCTATGAGTGAAGTATGAGAAGTTATCTCATTATTAATTCTATTTTTTCTTTTTCTTTTTTTCTTTTTTTATTTATTTTTATTTATTTTTACTTATTTTTTATTTTTTTATTTATTATTTTTTATTTTTTTATATAATTTTTATTTAATTTTATATAACAAAGTCCAATTAAATGGAAACAAACATTTATACACAATATTTGGGAATTTGGGCATTGTTCTTTCCAAACTACTTCTGCTGGTAAGGGGCGCTGTCTTGGGGGATTCGAAGAAGATTCAGATATCCTAGCTGTAGTCTGTAGGGCTGTTTTGTCCAGCTGTTTGAATGTAGGATCAGCTTGTACTCTGTTTCAGGCGGTCTGGCGTGATCAAACCAACTTAGTCTGGAAGTAATCCACATCTTTTCATTTTCTGTGGAAACAAAAATAGAAATCCTTTTCCCCAGTAACTTGTTCTCCAACTTAAATTTTGGAGTCAAAGCGTTTTTATTTTTTTTTTAATTTATTATTTTACATGTCAATCCCAGCTCCCTCTCCCTCCCTCCTTCCCTCCCCTCCAGCCCTTCTTCCCTCCTTCCCTCCCTTTAGCCCTCTGTGCCCTCCTCACATGCACTCTAAACACCCTCGCCTCCCAACCCCCCACCACAATAACATATGTAGGGGAATGCCATCCAGTTGGGGTCATGTAGTTCTGACAGGTCATGTGAAGTAGGGACTAGGGCTTCATTCCTGTCTCTAGATAAAGGCAGTTATCCCTCCATGGGGAATGTGTTTTCAAAGTCCTTTTGTGGTCCAGGAATACATCCTTGCTGCACTGTCTGAGGGCGCTTAGACTGCTCAATCCTTGTGGCTGAGACCCATATTCAGGGGGGCCTGAGGCAGTCCCATGCTGCCTTCCCAGCTATCAGTCTGGTGGCCCGTTAGCGCCTCCTTGTTCAGGTAAGCTGTCTCTATGTGTTTCTGCTGCCTGGTCTTGTCCTCTCCCTCTGTATCTGAGTTCTACTTCGGCTCACTGTTTATGTATGGGTGTTTGCTTCTGTTTCCAACAGGCATTAGTTGAGGTCTCCATGGAGAAGTTAGTTGTTGATCTCACTCTCCAGGAAGGGCATTTAGGATAGCCTTTACATAGAAGCTAAAATGGTTAGTTAGCAGCAGTCCTGTAGTTCTACAGACCTTGCTTTGTGTTCAATATTATCTTCAAACCAATATTGACTCCCTCTTTTATGTTCTCTCTCTGTCTCTCTCTCTCTCTCTCTCTTTCCTGTCTTCTATTCCTAACCAGGCTCAATCTTCCTGGTCACACATATTTTCCTTTCCTCCCCGTCGTTTTCTCCTACTTCTCTCTCCATTCGCTGCCCCCCCCCCCACTTCCCCTGAGCTCTGGGGGACTTGTCCATTTCCAGTTCTGTGAGGGACTTTACGTGAATCTCTTAGAATAAACCTTATATCCTAGTTCCTCTGGTGGTGTGAATTATAGGCTGGTGATCAATTGATCTAGGTGTAAAATACATATATGAGTGAGTACATACTGTGTTCCTCTTTTTGTGACTGGGTTACCTCATTCAGGATGTTTTCTTCAAGTGCCATCCACTAGCCTGCAAATTTCAAGATACCATTATTTTTCTCTGCAGAGTAGTATTCCATTGTGTAGATGTGCCACATCTTCATTAACCATTCTTCAATTGAGGGTCATCTAGGTTGCTTCCAGGTTCTTGCTATTACAAAGAGTGCTGCTTTGAACATAGTTGAACAGATGTCTTTGTTTCAAGGATGTGAATCCTTTGGATATATGCCTAAGAGTGGGATTGCTGGGTCCTGTGGTAAACTAATTCCCATTTTCCTGAGGAACCACCATACTGATCTCCAAAATGGCTGTATGAGTTTGCACTCCTAACAGCAGTGGAGGAGTGTTCCCATTTCCCCTCATCCCCTCCAACATGAGTCATCATTGTTGTTTCCAATTTCAGCCATTCTGGCAGGAGAAAGATGGTATCTCAAAGTTGTTTTGATTTACATTTTCCTGAAAGCTAGGGATGTGGAGAATTTTCTTAAGTGTCTTTCAGCCTTTTTGATTTCCTCTATTGAGAATTCTTTCTTCAGTTCTGTACCTCATTTTTTAATAGGGTAATTTGGTGTTTTGTTGACTAGTTTCTTGAGTTCTTTGTATATTTTGGAGATCAGCCCTTTTTCAAATATAGGATTGGTGAAAATCTTTTCCTAGTCTGTGGGCTGCCGTTTGTTCTTGTCTACTGTGTCCTTTGCCTTACAGAAGCTTCTAACTTTGAAGAGGTCCTATTTATTAATTGTTTCTCTCAGTGTCTGTGCCCCTGGAGGTATGTAAAGGAAGCAGTGTCCTATACCAATTTGTTCAAGGGTACCTCCTACTTTCTCTTCTAAGAGGTTCAATGTGGCTGGATTGATGTTGAGGTCTTTGGTCCATTTGGACTTGAGTTTTGTGCATGGCGACAGACATGGGTCTATTTGCACTCTTCTACACACCCTCATCCAATTGTGCCAGTACCATTTGTTGAAGATGCTGTCCATGCCCCATTGTATAATATTAGCTGTTTTGTGGAAAATCAGATGTTCATTCATGTGTGGGTTGATATCAGGATTTTCAATTTGATCCCATTAGTATACTTCTGTATTTTTATGCCAATACCAGGCTGTTTTCAGAACTATAGCTCTGTAGTAGAGCTTAAAGTCATTAATGCTGATGTCTCCTAAGTTCTTTTATTATATAGGGTTGTTTTGGTTATCCTGGCTCTTTTGTTTTTCCATATAAAGTTGATTATTATCCTTTCAAGGTCGGTGAAGAATTGTGGTGGGATTTTAATGGGGATTGCATTGAATCTGTAGATTGTTTTTGGCAATATTGCCATTTTTGCTATGTTTATCCTACCTATGAAAGAACATGGGAGATCGTTCCATTTTCTGGTATCTTCTTTAATTTCTTTCTTTAGAGCCACAAAGTTCTTATTATTAGGTCTTTTACTTGTTTGGTAAGTGTTACACCAAGATACTTTATGTTGTTTGTGGCTTGTGGCTATTGTAAAGAGTGATGTGTCTCTGATTTCTTTCTCTGTAGGGCTACTGATTTTTTTGAGTTTATCTTGTATCCTGCTAGTTTGCTGTAGGAGTTCCCTGGTAGAGTTTATTGGGTCGCTTATGTAAACTATCATATCATCTGCATATAGAGACAGTTTGACTTCTTCCTTTCCAATTTTGATCCCCTTTATCTCCGTTTGTTGTCTTATAGCATTATCTAGAAATTCTAGTATGATATTGAAGAGATATGGAGAGAGAGAGGGCAGCGTTGTCTTGTTCCTGATTTTAGAGGAACTGACTTAAGTTTCTCTCCATTTAGTTTTATGTTGGCAGTTGGTTTGCTGTATATTGCTCTTATTATGTTTAGGTATGTTTCTGTTATTCCTGACCTCTCGAAGACCTTTACCAAAAAAAAAGTCCAGGGCCAGCTCGATTCAATGCAGAATTCTACCAGACAGTCAAGGAAGAACTAATACCGCTACTCCTCAAATTGTTTCACAAGATAGAAACAGACGGTTCACTGTCAAACTCTTTATATGAGGCCACAATAACCTTGGTACCCAAGCCTCACAAAGACCCAACTAAGAAAGAAAATTACATACCAATATCCCTGATGAACATCGATGCAAAAATACTCAATAAATTACTGGCAAACCAAATTCAAGAATACATTAGCGAAATCATCCACCATGAACCAGTAGGCTTCACCCCTGGAATGCAGGGATGGTTTAACATATGAAAATCTATCAATGTGATCCACCATACAAACAAACAGAAAAAGAAAAAACATATGATTATCTCCCTAGTTGCAGAAAATCCTTCGAAAAATTTCAACACCCTTTCATGATAAAGGTCTTGGAGAGATGAGAGATAACAGAAACATACCTAAACATAATAAGAGCAATTGACTTTAGTCTTAATAATAAAATTTATTCATGTGGAGATTATCTGTTAGTAAGTTCACTAGATAGAATACAAATGATATATTAGGGAGTATTGGGGAGCAACTTACATGGATGATAATAAAGAACTGCGGAGATGTTCCAGCTTAGAAGGATGCAGTCCCTGCCCTTCTGATTTGATCTGCAACATAGTAGAGAGAAGTGAGAGACATAAATGTGGAAAGGGAGTGAGAAATAGATGGTGGGGGGAGTGAGAGAATTACAGACAGGTTGCGACCGAGAGAGGTTTACCCCAAGGTTCTCAACCTTCTGTTCATATACACAGAACCAAAGGCACTACGTAAGAAATAAATTCATGAGATGATCTGAGCAGAAAACCTGGATTTACAAGAACACCCCCCTCTAAATGGTGGGTCCACTAGAGGTTCTTAGTGGTTCCTATAGCCTAAGAGACAGGACCAGGCAAGCAGAAGATACACAGCTGCTTGAGAGTGGGATTTGTAAAATGGTAACCAAATAATCCCACCATTTGTATACACATAGAAGCCCACAGGGCTTTCACCTAAATTACCCTGAGGCCCTGATTGTGGGGGCATTGGTCTGAGTCTGGCTTCTTTTTGCTGGCAATGGACAATGTGCTGTGGAGTTTAAATGTGTTGGTGGACTCAGCAGGAGGTGTGCATAGAGAAGTTTTCTCTTAGCTGACAGGTTGGAGACCTTAGGCATGTGTTCCTTGAGTAGGTGGATAAGGAGGGTTGAGTGATGCTTCAGCCATAACAGTGTGTTGCAGGTAGCACCATTCCGTTCCACAACCTCAATGTACCTAATGCAAACCCTCATCTGAATTCACCTAAGTTCAGTCTTCCCTGAAAAAGCTGCCATTAGAGTCTCGACCGGGATGTGGAGCAGATGCAAAGGCATCCACTTTTAGATCCACCACATGATTCCTTGTTTCCTTTTCTCCAGGGCAACCCAGGACAGTTAAGCTCTGATTAAGTAAGGATTCATTATTTCAGTATTATTAAAACATTGCATCAGAAACTCTTGGTTAGTTTTCCTTTCCACTCACCAGGACTTTTAAGTGCACAGGGAGGATTTGCTCTTGTGTTCATGCCCACACAGCAGAACTAATACAATATTCTTGTTCCTCCTTGGAATCTTTGATCTCACATTTCACCACAATCAAGTAGTCCAGCCCTCCAGATATGAGAGAGTGTATCCATTGTGTTGTACTTTCCAATTGATTTTCTCACTTCTTTCAATTAGTCACTCAATCTCTCCTGCTCTAAAAAGCTTACACCTTTGGAGGTGCCTACCTGCCTCCAATTCCTTTGCACCACTACTCTCTGGAATATAATCCCAGATACTTCTCTGAAGCTCTTTGTCTCTGTTCTCCATAGTGTAGGAATGAGCTGCTGAGTCAGATGATTGGTTTCAGCTTACATCTCTCTCACTTTTAGCACAAGGAGACCCAGAAGATGGAATGAGCTCCTGACACAGCAGTTACTGCTGGCAGTTTAGGAATTAAGTTCATACCTACTTTGCAGCCACTCTGGTGTTTGACTTGGTGTCATTACTTATTGGAAAAATCAATGGCTAGGTTTTCTAGATGCAACAGCTTGTTAGCCTCTAATCAACCTATAAGACTCAGGCATTATGGTAGCCTGACTCTGTTACATGGGAGAATGCACTGAAGAATTTTCTCTGCTCTGCCTAGAGTTACTTGAATACTAGTGTGCACACAGGAGCAGAAGTCCCATTTAAAAAGCAGACCTTGCCCACTTACACTCCCTCCCTCTTCTCTCTTTCAGGCTCTTTGTTCTCTTGCTGCTATTTCTGCTCTCTCTCCTCTCTTCTCTTTCTGCTCATTTCTCACTATTCTCTCCTGTCACCTCTCTGTGTGCCTGTTTCTCTTTATATTTTTTTTTCTTTTCAATTCCCTGTCTTTCCCCTTCTGTAATAAAACTTCTCACTCAAGTTCTGGCTGCCTGGCATGTTTATACCACACCTTGGTCACCTGCTCTTTCCATGGAATCTGCAATGGCTGTCCATGCAGGACCAACATTTAGGTTTATCTTAATATTGATGCAAGAGGACATTGTGATGAGATATCCACCCTACCAGTACCCAAAGATAACTGAGTAGACATCACTGAATTTACATAATGGTGGTTCAGCTGTAAAGTGGGTCAACATATTTCTCCATTATATCTGTCTTTGTCAAATGTCAATTTTTAGTAGAGGGAGGATGTGGGGATTCAACTCTTTTCCTGACTGATATCCAAAGTGCTGACCTGAATTTTAAATTTTCTTTTACTTCTTGTGTTGATGACATGGCTGGGCTGGAACTCCTGGTATAAAGTAGTCTACTGAAATGTATTAGTCTCTGTCGAACCAGGGATTGCTGGATCATGGTTAGAGGTACCCCACTACCCAGTTGTAAACTGAACTTGTAGGCAAAGGATGCCACTTGTCATATACATGTCAGGGTTAGGCTTTCATTTTTTTATTCAATGTTTTAGAAGATGTCTCTATATATGAGTGTGTATATATGTTACATATGCTTTTGTTATTGTTTAAAGATGACATTGCAGCTTTATTTTTTTCAGTCAGAAAATACTCTCCGATTTGAAATATTTTTATGTTTTCAAAGTATGTAAGTAACAGCTTGCTAAGCTATAGTGACTAACTATAGGTATCAAAATGATAAGGTTATGCTTTGTTCTTTTGTTGTTGTTGATGATGTTTTTTGTAATGTTTGTGCCTGTCTGTATGTTTTCCTTCCATAAACAAGATTTCTTATAGTGAACACTCATCTTGCTCTCTCTTTCAGAAAAAGAGGAACTTGCAGTCCTGATAATCCAGCCTCTACCTCCTAAGTGCTGGGGGGACAAGTGTGTTTCACTTAGTTTCTCAATCTCATCATGCTTTTTACGTTGTTTTTTTTTTTTTTAAGACTCTTTCTATTTTGCTTAGACTTGCTTCAAATTATGGCTGTCTTCCCTCATTAGCCATCTGAGTTTGCAGTTACAGGCAGTTTGAGCTTGAGCTACGAGAATCCATGGATGGCCACATTTTTAAACAAAACATCACAGAGAAGTGTGGCAGTGACCTACAGTCTAGACAAAGCTGCTTAACCAATGCGCTCTGGAACTTTACTAATGTTACTTAATTTGTGGATTTCTTTGTAATCAACAGGAAAAGGAATGAACATAAAAAAGAATTTAGTAGCCAGGCATTGCTAGCACTTGCATTCAATCCCAGAACTTGGGAGACAGAGGCCATTGGATCTTTGTTAGTTTGAGGGAAGCCTGATCTATAGACAAAATTTTTGAACAGTTTACAAAGCTAAAAGGAAACACTGTGTCGAAAAACAATAACAACACAAAACAAAAATTCATCTAAGAAGTAGTGGTTCAAGACTTTAAATGAAGCACTCCTGATACAGAGGGGGTCGGATCTCTGAGTTTAAGAACAGCAAGGGCTACAATGATAAAACATATGTGTGTGTGTGTGTGTGTGTGTGTGTGTGTGTGTGTGTGCGTGCGTTTGTGTGTTTAATACTTTAAATTATGTACACATATGTAAATACATATGCAAGTACCCATGGAGATCAGGAGAAACCATATACTCTAAGTGCTGCATTTACAGATGGTTTAGAGACACACGGGTTGGGGACTACAAGTAGAAATCCAGTCCTCTGGAATAGGAAGGAGTCCTCTTAACCTAAACTATTATGCTAGCCCAACAAAGTCACTACTTACAGTAATTCTGCAGATTATTATTATTTTTAATTGTTCTTGTCATACTTTGGTGAAGTTTTAATGAAAGAAACTGGTTCCAAAAAACTCAACCAACCTCCAGGAGTTTATTGGGATGGAGAGTGAAGGAAGGAATAATTGTTAAACAATTGGGTGCAGAAATAGAAAGAGAGAGAAAACTGGCAGAAGGTGCTTGATTATAAAGAGGAAGGGGGCAGTTTAGAACCAGGCTCTGAAGTTGGGTCCATTGAAACTGGAGTTATGGGGGTTCCATTGGGCCAGGTCCTCGTGGACTTTGCAGGCATGCACTTTATGCAGTCACATAATGAATGCATGGATTAGCCATCCAAACTTTGAGAACCTTTGAGATGTCAGTGTAAAGTGGTCATCTCTGAATGACATATCCAGGAGGGAAGGGAAGGTCACCTGTGGCAAGCAGAGAAGATAGACTCCAGTGCATGGAAGGAACCTGAGCATTAGAGTGCCATGTGACCTGAAAAAGTTCCCTGAGAAGAAAACACAGGCCCTGGAGAGGACTTGTGTGGGATGATAGTCAGGTGCTGAGGAGAAACCACCAGGACAGGAAGAAGAGTGTTTGGGAGCAGGAAGAGGGCCAAGTTGCCCACAACCCCTCAGGAAGTAGAACCCAATAATACAATTATTATTAGGTAGCACATACATTTCTGTGTGATATTATTTCCCTTGTTAATTACAAAACATTGAAATCATAAAAAGTTACAAGGGACACTAGCTGTATGTGGAGTGACACAGGCCTTTTCATTCCAGCAACCAGGAGGCAGAGGGAAATCTTTCTATTTGAGGCTAGTTATGATTTCCAGGACAGCCTGGGATTCACAGATAACCCAAGTCTGGAAAAGCAAACAAAAGACCCCTGCAGCAAATACATTTTCATTTATACCTCAAAATGATAATTAAAATACCCCATGTGACCTAATTGTCTTCCTACACATCAAGCCTTGCCCTAAGGGGAATTCTTTTGCAATTTTTCCCAGGGGAAAACTTGTTTGCAATATGTCTTTCATGTACAACAATTTGGAGATGGGCTTTTCTCTTTTCTGACTGGTGATTTCTTTTCTCCAACAAGGAGTATTTGTGGTGCACAGTGTTATTAAACTTTAATAAACAACACTCAAGGTTTTTTCAGCTTGTTGGGTGTATTCACACCCCCAGAGGCTGTGTTTGTGTGTGTGTGAGTGTGTTTGTGTATTTGTTTGTGTGTTTATTTGTAGACCAGAAGACAACATTTGGAGCCTATTCTCTCCACCATGAATCTCAGACATTTAACTCAGGTCCTCTATACTGGCTCTGAAAATAATTTTATCCTCATTACCCTTTCAAATCTTGCCTTATTGTATTTTGATACTTTGTTGAGTTCATTATTTAATAACTTTTTAATACAAATATTTGCTTTCCTTATGTGAATTTTGCATACAATGCATGTGACTGCTTGCAGCAGCCATAAAAGTGCACTGGATTACATGCAGCTGGAGGTATACGAGTTTATAATCCACTAGGCATGGATACTGGGAAGTGAACACACGTATTTGACAATAGCAGTAAATACATTTTGCCTCTGATCTAGCTCTACTGCTCCTAATTTAAATTTTTAATTGAAAGATATTTTCTTGTGTAGTTTAATTACATGTGTAGTTTTTTTATTTATTTATTTTTTTTATGATCAAGCACATGCCTGTACACATGTGCTATCATAGAGATTTAAAAAGGAAACACTGAGCAGTTGTTACTAGCTACTTTGGACAGTGGAATTTAATTTATCTTGTTCAATTGAGTATAAAGTGCCACTTCCCAATGACATACCTCAATAAGTATTAATTTTAAATTTTAGTTTTAGTTTAAATAGAGAATATTGGGTTCCATCGTGGAATCTTTATATACTTGTGATTATGTGCTTTCCTTGTTTGTTTTCTTCTCACACAACTCTCCCATTTGACCCTCCCCATCTCTAGCTGATTACATTTCTTGTAGCTTTTAGTTCTAAAATGTATTTACTACTCTTTACAAGAAAGCTTCTTGAGTGTTTTTCATATCTACCAATATAGGGTTCAAACAAAAATTAATTAAAAGAAATTGGGAAGAACAATTCATATTCAAAGGAAGACAAAAATATGACATGCTAATTCTTAATATCGATGTCCCAAACACATGATCAGGAAATGTACCCAAGAGGAATAGACAGGAAGATACTATTGAATCATGGTTCAAAATAACAAACAAGAAATAAAGTAAAAAAAATTATTGAATGAAAAATATATTTGACTTTTGTGAGAAAATCAACCATACCGACAAAACATTATCAAAACTAAGGAACAGACAGTATATAACAATTAATAAAATCAGAATTTAAAAGGAGACATGAGCCACCTTATGGAAGTTGATGATGTTACATCAACTCGTTATTTGATTATTTAGTTATAGAAAACAATGATTATATCATTCATGACACCTGAAATTTAGTGCCACGTATTGGGGTCAAGTGCGACACATCATCTAATTACATAAATTATTGAAATTGACAATTCATAATAATACCTAAGATAAGGTAAATATTTATATAATTATGTAAACCAATAATCCTCCATTTCATGAAGAGTCCTGTAGAGCTCCCCGATTGCAGAGTTAATATGCAATATCATCACATTTTGTGATTAATTGTTTAAATTGATGATGATGACAACCTTCATGACTGGAGTCTGGCCATGCTTCACTGCCAGTTAAATGCTACATCACCTATTTATTGTGACAGTTAGGTATTACTGACTTATTAAATTAATTAAGTTATGTAAACGACCGACAATGACATCACCCTTTACGGTTAGGGTGCAAATATCTGTCAGGGACAAGGTTAGGAAAGATGTAGACATGGGCAGAGCATTTTCTGAATGATCTATGCATCACTCAGAGTACGAGGGATGCTGGATGATTGAGTCCAGAAGATTCCAGGGTGACCTCCAAGAAGTACAAGGACTTCACCAAGGCAGGCATGGTGGTCTGGGTGTTTGACTCCCTGCTCTTCCTCCACATCTTCACATTGGTTGTGATCTATGATTAGAAGAAGTAGTGGCACAAGGAGGTCGGCACCATCAGTGAGAACTCGCAAAGGATGATAACACAGAACACGAAAGAAATGCTCTCTCTCAGCTCTGCTGGTGATGCCCCTGCTGCAGACATTTTGTCAGCTGATAGCAATATTTCAGCTACTACTGCTATGCCAGGTATGGGCATATCATCACAGGTCCTGCTGCACCATAACAGAGATTAAGGTGCTGGTGATGATGTCAGGCCACAGAGTTAATCAGGCAAGACAGTATGATTATCTGATTTTTAACTTATGTAAATTTAAAAATCCGTGTTGACAGCATAATTTATCATGTCTGGCATGTCTGCCCATGAATTGATGATACAAAAAGATTTCAGCTATTTTTATATTTAAATATGTAACTATTAAATTATTTCATTATAAAATCTGTGAAACCTGAAATTTGATGCCTCCTTGTGTCATTCAACTGTAACAGATTATTTCATGTATCTGATTATTTCATTACTCAAATCTGTCTTTTTCTACTCCATGAAGAGTGGAGTCTGGATCCAACTTGATGGTGTTAATTGTGATTTCATTATTTATTTGTTTAAATCAATATTGATATCATTTTGTTATCTCTCTAGGGGTGAATTATGAAAAATTATCTCATTAATCATTCAGTTTTTGGTTCAAATATATAATTAAAAACTCAATGATCTCTTCAGTTTTGAGCAATCTTGTAGGAGTCAGGTATAAAACATCATCGACTTGTTTAATTTTTATTCACTGAATTATGAAAATATGTCCTTATTTATTCAGTGATCACTGGAGTTTTGAGCCTCCTTTTAGGAGTCAATCATGCCACATCATCACATCATCTAATACTACACTTACTTATTTAACTGTAAAATTAGGAAATTAAATAACAATTCATCTTTTAAGACATATTTAAAATAAGGATGATGTTATGGACTATAAGTCCATTTGGAATCAGATTTTGGGAGTGAATGATGTAACATCATCACAGTACATGATTATTTAGCTATTTAATGGATCATTGCACCAGCCATAGATTTATGACTTTGTTGCAATCTTGTCAGAGTTAATATAAAATGCCAACTAATTAAATATCAATTAATTTTTTTAAATAAATCATTATTCCAGGAAGAGATCAGTCTGATTTCTCCATGTGGGACTTAAGTATGTACCACCATGTCATTATTTATTTATTTTAATTATATATTAATTGTTTAAATCGAAGAGGGTGTTGTCCTTCATGACTGGAGTCTGACAATTCCTCCTTTGGAGATAATCGTGTGGCATTATTTAATTATCTAATTATTACTTCCTTGAAAATCACTGGAGTTTGGTATTCATCACAGGAGAAATCCATCAACACAACGTCTTAGTTCTGAACATCTATGCCCCTAATAGAAAGTCACCCACATATGTAAAAGAAACACTACTAAAATTCAAAGCTCATATAAAACCTCACACACTTATAGTGCCAGACTTCAATACACCACTCTCAACACTAGACAGGACCACAAATCATAAACTCAACAAAGAAACAAAAGAACTAACATAATGTATGTCTCCACTGGGGTTAACAGACATCTATAGAACATTCCATCCAAACACAGAAGAATATACCTTCTTCTCTGCTCCATATGGAACCTTCTCTAAAATCGACCACATACTAGGTGTCATAACAATCCTCAACAGATACAAGAGAATAGGAATTGTCTCCTGGATCTTATCAGACCACCATGCTTTAAAATTGGAATTCAACAACAACACAAATAGCAGAAAACATGCAAACTCATGGAAACTGAACAATGTGCAATTGCACCACTCCTGGGTAAAAGAAGAAATAAAGAAAGAAATTAAGGACTTTCTAATATTCAATGAG